>NW_026393625.1:2907-3813 GCF_001194135.2 Octopus bimaculoides | reverse complement strand
AGGTGTTTTCACTCAATAAACACTCACAACGCCCGGTCTGGGAAGCAAAACCACGATCTTATGACCGCGAGTCTGCTGCCCTAACCACTGGACCATTGTGCCTCCACTCATATTATATGCTAATGGCATCAGTACCTTATATGTGGCTCCAGCAACATACGCGACAGCACCTATGCATTCTACATGACACCAGCAGTTGGTGCTCTTTCTGTGACACCACCTCCAGGCCTGTATATTTGGCAACATCACCAATGATTTTTTTATGTAGTACCAACACCAACAGCGACGCCAAGTACATTGGATGACAAAAAATACCTTCAACTGCGAGGAGAGAAGAGTAGTAGCGAAAGGGTGTGACTTTGTGCCAGTTAAGAGATTCAAGGTGTAGAGGAGACAGTGTCTCGACATACAGTAACAAAACAAACACAAAGTGTTTACAGTCTAACTTTTTATTCATTATTCTTTTTTAACAAATTCCTCAAAATCCAACCGCAGCTATTTTCAGTAATCAAGTTATCTCAGAGGCAATATTTTTACAGATGATGACAACTTTAGGTTCACATTAACAGTATTGAAGTTGATGATCTCAAAGTTGACGAGGAGAAGAAACTCTAACATTTTAAAAGACAATTGTTAAAACACCATTTTCAGAAAATAAATTACAACAGATATTGTGATGTTATGGCTTCTCTCCTGTATGAAGCTATTAGTCAAGTGACTATTTTAACAGAATGATTTACTACAGATATCACGATGACATGGTTTTTCTCCAGTATTAATACATTTGTGACGAACCAAATGACTACTTACAGAGAATGATTTACCACAGATATCACAATGATATGGCTTCTCTCCTGTATGTGTAGTTTTGTGTTTAGTCAAGTTACCATTTTGTGAGAATGATTT
>NW_026393625.1:0-2161 GCF_001194135.2 Octopus bimaculoides | reverse complement strand
AATGATTTACCACACATATCGCAATTATATGGTTTCTCTCCTGTATGTGTACGTTTATGTTGAGTCAAGGCACTACTTCGAGAGAATGATTTACCACAGATATTACAATGATAGGGCTTCTCTCCAGTATGTGTAAGTTTGTGACAAGTTAAAGAGCTATTTTCAGAAAATGATTTACCACAGATATCGCAATGATATGGCTTCTCTCCTGTATGTGTACGTTTGTGTCCAGTCAAGGCACTACTTGCAGAGTATGATTTACCACAAATGTCACAATGATAGGGCTTCTCTCCTGTATGTGAACGTTTGTGACTAGTCAACGTACCACTTTCAGAGAATGATTTACCACAGATATCGCAATGATATGGCTTCTCTCCAGTATGTGTACGTTTGTGTGTAGTCAAATGACTACTTACAGAGAATGATTTACTACAGATATTGCAATGATATGGCTTCTCTCCTGTATGTGTACGTTTGTGACTAACCAAGGCACCACTTCGAGAGAATGATTTACCACAGGTATTGCAATGATATGGTTTTACTCCAGTATGAATGCGTTTGTGACGAGTCAATTGACCACTTGTGTAGAATGATTTGCCACAAATATCACAATGATATGGCTTCTCTCCTGTATGTATACGTTTGTGTGCTGTCAATTGACCACCTCCACAGAATGATTTACCACAAATATCACAATGATATGGCTTCTCTCCTGTATGTGTTCGTTTGTGTCCAGTCAAGGCACCACTATCATTTAATGATTTACCACAGATATCACAATGATAGGGCTTCTCTCCTGTATGTGTACGTTTGTGCCGAGTCAATTGACCACTTTCACAGAATGATTTACCACAGATATCACAAGGATATGGCTTCTCTCCTGTATGTGTACGTTTGTGTGTAGTCAACTGACTATTTACAGAGAATGATTTACCACAAATGTCACAATGATATGGCTTCTCTCCTGTATGTGTACGTTTGTGGCTAATCAAGACACCACTTTGAGAGAAAGATGTACCACAGATATCACAATGATATGGTTTTACTCCAGTATGAATACATTTGTGACAAGTCAATTGACGACTACTATAGAATGATTTACCACAGATATCACAATAAAATGGCTTGTCTCCTGTATGTTTACGTTTGTGTGCTGTCCAGGCACCACTGTCAGAGAATGATTTGCCACAAGTATCACAATGATATGGCTTTTCTCCTGTATGTGTACGTTTGTGTGATGTCAAGTGATATCTTACAGAGAACGATTTACCACAGATATCACAATGATAGGGCTTCTCTCCTGTATGTGTTCGGTTGTGCCTACTCAAGTGACCACTTGCAGCGAATGATTTACCACAGATATTACAATGATATGGCTTCTCACCAGTATGTGTACGTTTGTGACTAGTCAATGTACCACTTAGAGAGTATGATTTACCACAGATATCGCAATAATATGGCTTCTCTCCTGTATGTGTACGTTTATGTGTAGTCAAGGCACTACTTTGAGTGAATGATTTACCACAAATATCACAATGATGCGTCTTCTTTCCTGTATGTGTAAGTTTGTGTATTCTCAAGTGACTACTTCCAGAGAATGATTTACCACAGATATCGCAATGATATGGCTTCTCTCCTGTATGTGTACGTTTGTGTCCAGTTAAGGAACCACTTAGAGAGTATGATTTACCACAGATATCGCAATGATATGGCTTCTCTCCTGTATGTGAACGTTTGTGTACAGTCAAGTTACCAATTCCACAGAATGATTTACCACAGATATCGCAATGATATGGCTTCTCTCCGGTATGTGTACGTTTGTGTCTTGTCAAGGCACTACTATGAGAGAATGATTTACCACAGATATCACAATGATATGGCTTCTCTCCTGTATGTGTAAGATTGTGTTGAGTCAAATAACCACTCTGAGAAAATGATTTACCACAGATATTACAATGATATGGTTTTACTCCAGTATGAATGCGTTTGTGACGAGTCAATTGACCACTTGTGTAGAATGATTTGCCACAAATATCACAATGATATGGCTTCTCTCCTGTATGTGTACGTTTGTGTGCTGTCAAGTGACTACTTATAGAGAATGATTTACTACAGATATCGCAATGATATGGCTTCTCTCCTGTATGTGTACGTTTGTGTA
>NW_026393624.1:0-319 GCF_001194135.2 Octopus bimaculoides | reverse complement strand
CATCCAGCTGTAGAAACTCTGCCAAATCAGATTGGGGCCTGGTGCAGCCTCTAGCTCACCAGTCCTCAGTTAAACTGTCCAACCCATGCCAGCATGGAAAGCGGACGTTGAACGATGATGATGATACTGATTTCGTCATCCCAACTACGTGGTTCCAGGTTCAGTCCCACTGTGTGGAAGCTTGGGCAAGTGTCTTCTATAGCCTCAGTTTGATCAAAGCCTGGAAGAAGCCCGTCATTTATATATATGTGTTTGTGCGTGTGTTTACATCCCTGTAACTTAGCGGCTTGGCAAAAGAGACTGATAGAATAAGTACTAG
>NW_026393623.1:0-208 GCF_001194135.2 Octopus bimaculoides | reverse complement strand
CTGGATCGTTACTTCATTACGGGGACATATGTACCACACACCTACACATACATACACGCATGCATACATATATATGTATGTGTATTGTGTGCACGTATACACACACACACACATATATATATATAGTTAGCTAAAAATATATAGTTATGTAAAAGTCGTATGTGTGTGTGTTTGCAGATAGATAAACACATAGACAGACAGACAGACA
>NW_026393622.1:0-264 GCF_001194135.2 Octopus bimaculoides | reverse complement strand
ATAGATACATATATACATTCATATGTATATATACATACAAAAATATCCGTTTATATAATATTCTAAGTTCACACAATGAATGATCTGTTGTCAATTGGTATGTGTATATATGTGTGTGTGTGTGTGTGTGCGTGTGTGCGTGTGTTTGTATGTATAAATGTACATATGAACATATACATATATGTATGTATGTCTACGTTTCTATAATCTACATACGCTTATATTGTTTTCCGTGAATGCACGTATATATACACAGATGCATAT
>NW_026393621.1:3522-4782 GCF_001194135.2 Octopus bimaculoides | reverse complement strand
ATATATATATATATATATATATATATATGCACACACACATACATACATTTATACATACATGCACACATAGTTACATGCAGACTTTCAACATACTTGCACACGTAACTACTTTAAAACCAATCGAACTCTTTAAAAATTTATAGCAAACCCATTAAGCTAATGTCGAAATGCAATATTCATTAAGTCACTTTAAAATTTCCGCCAATTTTCAGCTTAGTTGTTTTTAATGAATGAGATCAGAAAATGAAATGTGTAACGCAGCTTATAAATTGTTTCAAAGGAAACATTTACACACGCACACACACACACATCCATATACATTCGATAGATAGATATATAAGCATATATTATATGCATATAAATAAATATCAATGTATATCTATCTATATATATAAATATACGTACATATATACATATATATATATATATATATATATATATATAATTATTAGATTAGGGGTTGTTACTATAAGTAAAGCCACATGCTGGAAAGGGACACTGAAGTTAAACTACTTTATCAAAATATACACATGCACTGAAATCAAGGGAATGAACAAAGAAAAGACTCGTGTGGTTTTACTTATAGTAACAGCACTTAATGTAATAATGATTTTTGGAAAATTATATACCTCATATTAATTTCTTACCTTAATTGGTTTTACATGTTGGCTACTTGATAAAATTAAATAGATTTTATCCTTATATTTTATATATATATATATATATATATATATATATATAAATAATACAGAATGGGACAAGGACACAAAGCACCCAGATAGACGATACAACGAAAACACGGACAGGTCATTCAGAGGTTTCTTTTCTATATATATATATATATATATATATATACATCAACACACACACACACACACATATATATAGAGGAGGAGGAGGAGGAGGAGGAATGACCATGGGATTGCACCTAGAAAGTTACCCTCCAAGGAGCAAGTCCGGGCAAGGTTGCTTATAGAAGACCAGCAGTCAACCATGCATACCAGCCTCCTGTCTCCATGCCACTGATGTTATCCAAGGGAAAGGCAAAGGGGCTGATACAGCTTGGCACCAGTGACATTTCAACTCATTTCTACAGCTGAGTGAACTGGAATAATGTGGAATAAAGTGTCTTGCTCAAGAACACAACATGCAGTCCGGTCAAGACATCATGATTGTAAGCTCAACACTCTAACCACTGAGCCATGTGCCTTCACACACACATCATCATCATCATCATCATCGTTTAACGTCCGCTTTCCA
>NW_026393621.1:0-2500 GCF_001194135.2 Octopus bimaculoides | reverse complement strand
TATGTGTTTATATATATATATATGTAGCATATTTAGGTACATCTAAAGATCTATTACTCTAGAGGCAATCCACAGCATGCAGTTGATTTTAGTGACAAGACATACAATTCAAAATAGCTTGATTTGTCAGAAGAAATATCTGCATGCTGTAAAATGTCCAGATCAGTGGTTTTAAGCCATTTTATTCTTATGGACTCTCTTTGAATCCTATTTTATCCTAATGAACCCCCATAGCTGTTTGATGTTTAAAAAAACAATCGAATTGTATTTTTATGATTAAATATTACAAATTATATTTTTTTTAAATATTTAAATATTTTGTGTATTGTAGAAGTATAACTGATTCATTGCAGGTAAATTTTAACAATTTATCAGATATGATGTGTATCCAAGTATGTATGTATTTGGTGTGTGAGTGTGTCTGAGTGTGTGTGTATGTACAAGGGGGTGCTGAAAAGTTCCTGGCTTTAAAGGTATCACGAAAGTTCTTTTACAGGGCTAAAGGACCATTGCAATAAGTGTGTGAATCTGAGAGGGAATATCTTGAACAAAATCATAATTCACTGATCCTCCTCTATTTTCTTTTACCCAAAACCAGAAACTTTCCAGCACCCCCTTGTGTGAGGGTGTTTGTGTTTGTGTGCATCCTTGTCTTCAAATCATGTGGTGGTTGTAAACAAGTATTATTGTCATACAAGCATTGTTGCTTGTTTCCAGTTTCCTGTGAAAAATATGTCAGACCATTGAGGGGAATAACGCCTGGCTTCAAAACAGGGGAGTGTTGGCAAGAGGGAGGGCATCCAGCCATGGAAAGACCACCTTGACAATTTCTATCTGACCCATGCAAAGATGGAAAAGTAGATGTTAAATGATAGTGATAATGATGATGATGACAATGAGGACAACAGCAATGATGACAGTGATGATGATGATGATGATGATACATTCGTACATATACATACATACATACATACATGCATGCATATTATTCATACATACACTTATACATGTATGTATACATGCATACATACATATATAACATGCATGCATTCATACATACAAAAGTACATACAAAAATTCTTACATACAAACACACACATACACGCATTCACTCATACATACATACACGGACACATGCACACTCACGCACACATACATACACAAACACATATATTCATATATATACACACACACACACACACAAACATATATATTCATATACTTACATATATACACACATACATAACATGCATACATACAAACATTATACACACACACATACATACATGTTTGCATACATGCATACAGACACATACATACATACATATATATCCATATACTTACATATATACACACATACACACATACATACATAACATGCATCCATACAAACATTATACACACACACACACATATATACATGCATACATACACATACATACATACATACATAACATGCATGCATACAAACATTAAACACACACACATACATACATGCATATATACATGTATGCACACACACACACACATAAAGTGTTATATCCCTTCCTTTCTGAAAACATAGCAAGTCAATAATAATAATATACTTCAGCAGTTTTAACCACACAAATAATACGTTAAACTCCCCCAGTTCAATATTATTGATTTTTACCCTCCCTACCACACACCCCACACACCTCCAACTCTTCTTCTAAACCTCTCATTCCTAAACCTCTCCCTAAATTTTTAACCTTCAGTGCTGTGAACCTGATATGTAAATAATTATGCATGCAAAAAAAAAAGAAAAAAATGATTTCCCTTAATTCATTCTGGGATGAATAAAAAGGAGATAAATTACTTCATCTTCTGCCCCTCACCCCATGGGACCGTATAATGGGTTTGAATGTTGCAAAAATTATTAAAATTCATATTTTAGATTTAATAAAAAAATTTCTGCTCAGAGCTAAGACCTTTTATGGAGAAGAACAAGCTTTTAATGTATAGTAATATAAATGGCTGTGAATTGAGACAGACTCAGAAAAGCTTTCATAAAATCATTGATTGATTTTTTTTACTTTAACTCCTAAGCCATATCAAGTCCAAATATTCAACCTGTTTTATATTCAAAGTAGCCAGATCTGGCCTCTCACACTTACCGTATAATGTCATTATAAAACTAAACAATTACACCAACAAAATCTCAAAGCTGTGAGATAATGCATGATTAATTAAAAACAATTTGAATAAATAAGCAGAACATTTGACAAGAGTAATCTGGATATCAAAGGGTTGACCGTTTAGCATTTAACCCAGCCATGTCCAGCCCAAATATTCTACCTGTTTTAGGTTGAAACAAGCTAGATCCAGTCTCTCACACCTATCCTACAATGTCATTCTAAAAATATACTCAGTTTTCCTCTTAAATCATTTATATTGTATGTGTGTATGTATGTATTTATGTGTATAATGATTTAGACATCATCATCATCATCATCGTTTAACGTCCGCTTTCCATGCTAGC
>NW_026393620.1:0-444 GCF_001194135.2 Octopus bimaculoides | reverse complement strand
TTTCATTCCAAATTTACACATGCCTTACTTAGGGTCCATGTAGTGTCTTAAGTCAAAAACTTTTTAACTTCTTGCATAGTTCAAGCCCACAGCAATATCATATCTCCTCCACTATTTCAGTATTACGTGTCAAAAGTGAAACAATAACATCACTCTACAGTAATGTCAGATACTTTCACTTAAATACTTTCAATTTCATACTGAAACTATACTCTCACATATATACAGGCATACTATAAGACCCAAGTTAAAAACATTCCCAACAATTCAACTTCTCTGGTTGACATTAACATACCCACCCCAATAGGGGCCTTCATTCCCACATTTTAGAGCTCCATGAGCTCCATTTTTCAGGAACAAAATCCTTTTTATAGGTTCCAGAAGACTGGAATTATGGAATATGCGCATAAAGATCAATAGTATGGGATGCATGTGTCATGATTA
>NW_026393619.1:0-382 GCF_001194135.2 Octopus bimaculoides | reverse complement strand
TACATACATATATACATGTCCTTATATACATACACATACTTTATATATTTACATATATATATAAGTATATGCATATATGTATATATAAATATATATATGTACACACACGCACATATATACACACATACATATACATATATATAATAGGCACCCATATCAATACAAACACACACATATACAATGTATATGTACTAATGTATATATATGCTTTTGTGTGTATTTATACATATGTATATATATATATATATATATATATATATATTCATGTATATCTACATATTCTATATCTACATACATACATACATACATACACACTCACACATACACATATAATATTCACTTATATCAATACAAGCACACACAAATATGTACACACATACAC
>NW_026393618.1:0-287 GCF_001194135.2 Octopus bimaculoides | reverse complement strand
TTGTCTTTTTCCTTTTCCATTGTGAACTGTATGGATGGTTTTATTGAGTTTTCATGATCTAACAGCACTTAGGCATCTTCCTGGTTGGGCCAGAGTATAAAGGTGTCATCAACATATTGCAGCCATAGGGTTGATTTTAGTGGTGCTGATCCTAAAGCCAAATTCTCAAAGTATATCATGTATATATTGGCTATTTTCGGTGATAATGGCGAACCCATAGCTAAAGCCTCTTCTGTGGATATATATCAGTGTCCATACTGAAGTAGGTAGTTTCTACACAGAAGGTC
>NW_026393617.1:0-913 GCF_001194135.2 Octopus bimaculoides | reverse complement strand
CGCACAAGAGTCAGTCCAGGGGCACCGGCAACGATCTCGCTCGAAAGATAGTATTATAATCCCTTACAAAACCTTTTTTCCAAATTTTAATTCCCCAAAATTAGGGGTTCCTTATACACTAGGTTTACTTTTACACATTAAAATATGCTATATATGTGGCTGTATTAATGATTTCAATTATATAAGGTGTATGCATATATTTATATATACATATTTATATATGATCTTATGTATGTGCATTTGTGTGCATATGTGTGTGTGTGTACTGATGCACGTTTATAAGTCTATATATACATATGTATATGTGTGATCACCAGCTGTGTGTATGCGTGTGCGTGGGTGTGTTTGTGCATGTGTGAGTGTTTTTTGCAATGTTTTCTTTTGTGTGTATGTATGAGTATGTGTGTGTGTGTTTTTTATGTTTTCTTTTGTATGTGTGTGTGTGTGAGTGCATGTGAGTGTTACACACACACACACACTCACACACAGGTGGACATAAAACCCATTCAATAAATGCTTTTAAGCCACACCCTTGGCAAAAACCCACAAACAATAGACCCACTATTTTACTCCCAAACACTTTCAACTCTATACCAAACGATATTTTTAAAAAAAAAGGCTTCAACTCTCAGTACCTCCATCCACACACCAACTCACACTGAACTTTCTGTTTTTTCATACTCCATACATTGTTGTGTGTGTGTGGGTGTGTGTGCATGTGTGTGTGTATACACATACACATATACACACACATAACCAATACAAACATATATACTGTATTTTACCATGTGTAAAGCGCAGTTTTTTAATATCAAAGATTAGGTTAAAAATAATATGGGAGTTTCTTATCATCATCATCATCGTCGTCATCATCGTTTAACGTTCGCTTTCCATGCTAGCATGGGTTGGACGA
>NW_026393616.1:21211-21771 GCF_001194135.2 Octopus bimaculoides | reverse complement strand
ATAAATATATACGCGTATACAAGATAAACAAAAAGAAATAAGCGAGTGAGCCTAATTGAAAAAAGAAACGGCCATTTTCTAGAGATCGTACAACGATAGAGGTTTAAATAAAACGCCATTTAATGAATTGGAGAAAACAACTGAGAAAGAAATGCAACAAAAAACTTCAACATAAACTACTTGAAAAACTGTACAAATAATGTACAAGATAATTCTACTCCAGATAAACGTGGACATATGTGTGCGTGTTGTGTATGTGTGTGTTTGTATAAAGTGTTTACATACATATATATATAGATATATACACACCTACTTTATATACGTATATAAAGTAGGTGTGTATACAAGTATGTATATATGAAGTAATATGTATATATGTTTGATATGAAATATATTTATACCTACCTGTGTATCTGCCTTTCTGTCTGACTGTCTCTGTATATATTTATTAGTCTATATATATATATATATGTGTGTGTGTGTGTGTGTGTGTGTATTTGTATGTGTATAAAGTTAAGCATGCATATATGTATATACATATATATAAGTGTGTATGTATG
>NW_026393616.1:19900-21201 GCF_001194135.2 Octopus bimaculoides | reverse complement strand
TATATATATATATATATATATATATATATATATATATACTGACACATGCATACATAATGTACAGTAAGGTGTTTGTATATAATGTGTATATATATATATATATTTGTATTCGTGTGTGTTTGTGTGCATATATATAGGTAAGTATGTATGTATGTGTGCATGTATGTATATAAACTGGTTTATACTCATGTAAACACACACATACAAACACACACGCAAACCTATAAAACTTCTGATGTTTATCTAAAGACACAAAGACGTTTACTCCCCTCTCTCTCTCTCTCTCGTATACACACATACACACATACACACACGCTCACACAGACATCGTAAATCAAATGAAATTGAAGAGACTCTGAATAAGAGGAAGAGAAAGTGAAACAAAATTACAGGACTATATATATATATATATATATATATACACACACACATACATATGTATCTATGTGTATGTCTGTGTGTGTATATATATATATATATATATACGTGTACAAGTATATGTGAAACGAAAAACAGAAAGGTGAAGCACATTTCAAAATGGCGAAAAAGATTGCAGATTACAAAGGGAGATAACCGTATTGTGTCAGATTTGTGGCTACATCATAACGTATGATGAATGTGGATCTTAAAGGGAGAGAGATAGTGTCACAGGAAAAGAGGTAGATACATACAAAGATAGGTAGAGAGGGGGTTTCACAGATAGACAGATAGAGAGAAGGCGAGGAATAGTGTTGGAGTGACAGTTTTAAATCAAAATCTGGAGAATTAGGAAGGTGGGAGATGTGTAAAGGAGTAAGTAGGAGGCTTCCGGCGTTTTAAATTTTGTCATTGATGTTTGTTTTTGCTGGTAATGTTGCTAATGGTGGTGGTGGTGGTGGTGGAGGTATGTTGGGGCAAATTCTGTTTGGAAATGTGGTCGCCTTCCAGTGAATTTTTATAAAATGCCGGTTATATCGCTTACGATACTTTCCTTCGTAAACGTATGTATGCATGCGTGTGTGCGTTCCTATATATATATATATATATATATATATATATATAAACGTATACATATATATATATATACATAAATATAATATATACATAAACTTATATTGTATTGTATTATATGATATTATATATTTACACACAGAAGAAAAAATATAGGCATGTACATGTAGTTTATATATCAATATACATGTATTACTTATGTAAAAAAAGCAAATATATATTATAACTATACACACACACACATATATAAATATATTTATATGTATGTATAAATATAAATATACAAATATGTATAAATATATTTATGTACA
>NW_026393616.1:14929-16937 GCF_001194135.2 Octopus bimaculoides | reverse complement strand
CACTGCGTGGCATCTTGGGCAAGTGTCTTCTACTATAGCCTCGGGCCAACCAAAGCCTTGTGAGTGGATTTGGTAGACGGAAACTGAAAGAAGCCCGTCGTATATATATATATATATATTGTGTGTGTGTGTTGTGTTTGTCCCCCTAGCATTTCTTAACAACAGATGCTGGTGTGTTTACGTCCCCGTAACTTAGCGGTTCGGCAAAAAAGAAACCGATAGAATAAGTACTAGGCTTACATAGAATAAGTCCTCGGGTCGATTTGCTCGACTAAAGGCGGTGCTCCAGCATGGCCGCAGTCAAATGACTGAAACGAGTAAAAGAGTAAAGAGTGATAGATAGATCGATAGATCGATATCGTGTCTGACGGAGTGCCAGTTATCTTGTGAAAGTGTGTGACTCAGTGTGGTTAGGTTACTCAGATCTCGATCGTAAGGCCGTGGGTTCGAATTCTGGCAAAACAAATACCAGCCTGCATTTCGTTTTCGGTTCCTCAATTTATTCCCCCACCCACCCACTCATTATTGCTAAATGGTAAAGTTTACCTTGGAAACGAACAGACGCAGGAATGATTGCCTCACGACGTTCTGTCCGGCGCTCTTCTTCTCCACCTCCTCCTCCTCCTTCCACCCCCATCTTTTCCTTATCCTTCATCACCGTCTGATCTACTCCCCCTCCTTTGCCTTCGACTTCTTCACCGCCTTCTTTTCCCTATTTACATTTCTCTCTTTCATTTTCTCCTCCCCCTCTCTCCTCCCCCTCTATATCTCTCTTTCTTTGAGTTTGGAATCACTACCACGACCACGACCACCATCACCAACACCACCAACACAAACGCCACTACTACTACTACTACTACTAAGCTAATCTACTCTATATCCGGATCACGGAAGCTGTGCGTAGGTCGGTTAGAAACGTGCGGAAATCGATCTCACGGCGGGGTGGTTCACAACGAGAAACAGCGAAATGTCACCTGGTAACACAGCGGGACGTGATCAGTGCATTAATTCACAGCACAACTTCCCATTCATCATCATCATCATCATCCTCGTCATTATCATCATCACCATCTTCGTCGTCATCATCATCAACTTCATCACCATCATCATCACCACCATCATCACCATCATCATCATCATCGTCAGCGTCATCATTACCAGTAGCAGAAACAGCATCTTCATCATCGACTTTGCTAATCATCATCATCATTATCATCATCATCACCACCACCACCACCATCATCATCATCATCGTCGTCGTCATCATCATCATCGTAATGATCGTCAAAATCACCATCACAATATTGAAAAAAATAAATGCATTTGGCCAAATTTGGACATACGACAGTTTAACATAATAACAACGATATATATATATTTATACAGATACACTTTACGAAGCGTGGCCAAGCGTGCCCAAACGAAAGGAACACTCACAACGTTTGTTTTGAAGTTGCATATATTTTTTAATCACAGCTTCACTGAACTCTGCATAAAACAGGCCCATCTCGTCAGATTCTAGGAGCAGAATTAACTAAGTTGTAGTAGCCATCGGGTGGGATTAATGAACGCATTGGTAAGCAGGTGGGAATTGCGTGTGGAGTTAAGTACGAAAGAGGCGGGGTTGTACGTTGGGAAGCTCAATTCGGTCTCGAATCTTCGACGACTTATACTGACGTCAAAGGGAATTTTGTATCGCAATCAAAGTTATTTGTTTTCTACCGATGTAAGAAATTTTGCTTCAAATTTTAACATCGGGGGAGAGGACTCAGCGATTATATCGAAACCAAAGTATAACTTGTACTTATATAATCGACTCTGAAAGGGTGGAAGGTAAAGTCGACCTTGGTGGAATTTGAACTCAGAACGTAAAAACGGACGAAATGCCGCTAAGCATTTTCCACGACCTGTTACGATTCTACCAGCTCGCCATAATAATAATAATAATAATAATAATAATAATAATAATAATCCTTTCTACTAAAGGCACAAGGCCTGGAATTTAGTG
>NW_026393616.1:13885-14698 GCF_001194135.2 Octopus bimaculoides | reverse complement strand
TGGTGGTGATTCTAGTTGTTGAAGTGGTTGTTGGTGTTGTGGTGGTGATGGCGGTGATTGTTGCTGCTGTTGTCGTGGTGGTGGTAGTGGTGGTGGTGGTGGTGATGATGGCTGTGATTATTGTTGTTGTTGTGGTGGTGGTGATGTCGATGGTGTCGGTGGTGTTGGCGGCGGCGGTGATGCAATGAGTAAGGCAGGTGAATAAGAGCGTCCTTCCGAAATAGGTTATTTCTTGAGATGAAAGGAAATGAAGGAAAAAGACAGAACAATAGGGAGGAACAACAACAACAGCAACAGCAACTACCACTGATACTGCTACGTTAACTACTACAGCCACCACCACCACCACAACAACAAGTACAACTACAACAATAGCTGCAACAACAACCACAGGAATTACAACTAAATCTACTACTACTACTACTACTACTACTACTACTACTACTACTACTACTACTACTACTACTACTACTACTACTACTGCTGTTGCTGCTGCTACAGTTATAACAATAAATGCCACAACTATCACTCTAGTGTTAGCATTACGACAAGCGCCACCGCCACCACCGCCAACATTACATCCACAACCACCACCATTACCAACACCAACACCACCATCCTCACCGTCCCCACCATCAGCACCACTACCACCATCACTGGTTATTGTGATGGCGGTAACAGTGGTGGTGGTCGTGGAAATGGTGGTGGTGGTTGTGATGGTATATATATATATGTGGTATATATATATATATATATATATGTATATATGGTATATATATATGTATATACATATATGTATATATGGTATATATA
>NW_026393616.1:11879-13617 GCF_001194135.2 Octopus bimaculoides | reverse complement strand
ATATATATACATATGTATATATGGTATATATATATATATATACATATGTATATATGGTATATATATATATATATACATATGTATATATGGTATATATATATATATATACATATGTATATATGGTATATATATATGTATATATATGTATGTATGTATGTATGTATGTATGTATTCTCTAAGCTAGAATGTATACTTTGCGTGTTCGTATTTGATTTTTCTCTGATTTTATTCATTCTCGAATCTAATGGACATTTCGAGGTACGTAAGAAAACTCTTGTGAAACTGTTTTTTCATTGATGTACCTGAAGAGACCCAGAACGGGTCGAAACATGTGTTGTACTCAATAAAGTCTATTACGCATTCCATCCCCTGTTTTATTAATAATGTTACTCCAGCCGACACTACGAAGTTCCTGCAGTATCTATCTATCTAGCTATCTATCTATCTATCTATCTATTTATCTACCTAGCTAGATAAACAGATAGATAGATAGGTAAATAGATAGTTAGATAGATAGATAGGTGGGTTAAAATACCGAAAATATAGATAGCGTCAAACACAAGTGTGGATGGAAGAAAGTAAGTTCAAAGCAAGAGAAGGAGGTAGAGTAGAAGTGGAGTGGAGATGGAGTGTGAGTAAGGGCAGGGTACGTGTATGAGTGAAGGTAGATGGGGGTGAGGAATTATGGGTAAAGGTATAGGTATTATTATGAGGAGCTTTTGGGGGTTTGTGGTGCTAGAGTCGGTAGCGTATGAGATGCAAATGGCAAAAGGGAGTAGGTTAGGGGGCAGTGGAGCAGTAAGGCGGTGGGGAGGTGGTGGGAGAGGGTGCTATCGAAGGGTGAGGCTCTGTGTGTGTGTGTGTTGTGGTGGGATATACGGAGCTGGTTGGGTGGGCGAGATGGGGAGGTGAGGTGAGGTGAGAAAAAGAAACGACGAAATATGAAAGGAGTACGAACGGAGGAGCCACAAAGGGGAAAACAATAATAATAATAATAATGATAATGATAATAATAATGATAATAATAATTAATAATAATAATGATGATAATAATAATGATGATGATGATGATGATGATAATAAAAGCGATAGTAATAACAGTGTGCGTGTGTGTGTGTGTGTGTGTGAGTGTGAGAGAGAGAGAGAGAGAGAGAGAGAGATACTAAGACGAAGTAGAAGAAGAAGAGTAATAATAATAATAATAATAATAATAATAACAATAATAGAGAGTGACAGAAATAGAATGATGACAATGATGATGACGATGACGACGATGATGAGGCTTATGATGACGATTAAGGTGATTGTTAATGATGACAGTGGTGGTAGGTGTGGTGATGATGATGATGATGATGATGGTAGTAGTAGTGGTAGTAGTAGTAGTAACTAATAATTGGGGGAAAATAAAAAGCGATAAATAAATAAATAAGGGGCGAAGGAAACGACGAAAGAAGAAATGAATGAAACATAGGGATGAATGAAAGGCATCATAAGAGAAAGAAATCAAAGAGGGAATGAGAAAGAAAGAAAGAAAGAAAAAAAGGGGGGAAAGGAAGACTCTCGTAGACAAGATAAGAGACGTAGAAACATAAAAGAAGAAGAAAAAAAATGGAGGTAAAAACGTCCTAAACAACAACAATATCTTATAGAACCAAATAGAAAACAATCCCAGCACCGCCACAATAGAGTCGTTATCCTCCTCCTGTCTCCCTTCACCTGATCTCGCCTCCCCCCCCCC
>NW_026393616.1:9486-11761 GCF_001194135.2 Octopus bimaculoides | reverse complement strand
GGCGGAAGTTGTCTCAAAGGAGACGCGAATCTCGTTCGTTTTGTACAGCTGATAGAATTAATTTTCGCGGTAGATCTTCTCAAATAGGTGATTGTGTCTTAATTTTCTGACGGTGGAAAGGGACGGGCTGGCGGGCAAAAAAAAAAGAAGAAGAAGAAAAAAAAGAGCGTATGTAAAAGGGGAGTGCAAGCATTGCTTGCTTCTTTGCTTGTTGTTGTTGCTGTTGTTATGGCGGCGGGAAAAGGGGGGAAAGGGCGAGCATCGTATGCGGTGGCGGAGGAGAAGAGGAGGGCTTTTGTTGTTACAATTATCATAGTCATTATAATTGTTGTTGTTGTTGATGTTGTGGTGGTGGTGGTGGTGGTGGTGGTGGTTGTATTTGTGGTTACGTTCGTGTATGAGATTGTGTGATTGCGCCTGCGTATGTCAGTTTCCTTTTCTGATTTGTTTTTCTAGTTTTATTTCTTTTATATATGAGTGTATATATCTTCTTCATATTTCTTCTTGCTTTTGCTAATGCTGTTGTTGTCATTGTTGTTCTTGTTGTTGTTGAGTGATGTGTGTGCGAGTGCGGCTGCGCATATATATTTTCATATTTTTGTTTGTTAGTTCTTTTCTCTTTGTTTCTGTTCTTTTTCGCTTTCTAAATTTCTCATCATCATTGTTATTGTTTTTATTGCTGTTGTTGTTTTTGTTGTTGCTGTTGTTGTTCTTCTTCTTCTTTTTCTCGTTGTCTTCTTTATCTTATGTCATCGAGAACAGTTGAAACGACGTCTGTATGACGAGATGTAACAGAGACGGAGATTACAATAATCATGATTGCAATAATAATAATAATAATAATAATAATAACAACAGCAATAACAATTATTGAAATAATTATAATAATTATGGTATTTGCAATATTATCAAAAAATATAGTACAAATACAAATATTGCTATAATTAAAGTTATTATTATTATTATTATTATTATTATTATTATTATTATTATTATTATTCACTTAACTTCTGATTTTTGTCTATGTCACGTCACAGCTCAATCCTGCAGCTTAGAGACGTAACACTTTCCTCAACACAAAAGCAGTTCTAAGTTTTGCTGATAACTAAATACTTCCTGTTGTTGTTATTATTATTATTATTATTATTATTATTGAGTGAGAGAGCAGTGCATGCCATCAAAGTGACACTGGGGTACAAATATACGAAGCCCAGTGTACCCACCATGACTACCCGTCTGATAAGGGTACACCAGGCACATGCATCACAACCATATGTGCACGACATGGTGATCTCATATCAAGATAAACAGCGCATGACCTCGCAGGTGGGGCCCAGTTAGAATTTTCTTCAGGTCGAGTAGCCCATCCCACTCAAAAGGTCCCTGAATAAGGTCTGTTTAAGGATGTTGAGCAAAACACCCATGTTTCCAAAGGTGAATTATTCAAACCCCAAAGAATTCCTCTCAACACATGGCTATGATGCTCCCCCACTACTTCTGCTCGTGATCAGAGATGCACATATCGTCAGCCACCAAGGGATATGCTCAACTGGTTAAGGTCAAACAACTGACAAGCAAAATCTGTGGTGTTGGGCAGAATATTTGCTGTAAAACCCATCTTTTTATACCAAGACAAAACGAGGTACACATGATAACACTTCCAATCAGTTAAGATCAGAAGCCATGAGAGCCAATGCCTGGTACGGCATCAGGGCACTATGATGATGATGATGACGGTGATGATGATGATGGTGCTGGTGGTGGTGGTTATGATGTTGATGATGATGAATAATGACGATTACGGTGATGATGACGACGATGATGATTATAATGATGATGATGGTGGTGATGATGATGATGAGCCTGTTAAGAATATAACGAATAGAAAGAAGTAGAAAGAGGACGGAGAAAATGAATACAAATGTAGAAAAGGAGGGGGGGAAGAAAAGAGGAAGAAGAGAAGAAAAGAACGAGGATGAGAAGTACAACAACAACAACGATAGCAACAAAGGCAACAACAACAACAAGAAAATGACAATAAAAACGAAAAAAAGAGAAAAAAAAAAGATAAAGACAGAATACAAAAGTACAACAAAAAATGGCGATGAATGATGGAAAAAGAGAGAGAGAGAAAGGAAGAAGAAAAAAACTGAACGAAAGAAAAACTATGAAAATATAATACTGTATTGGAGGGGAGGGGCAGGTCTCTGTGTTTATTTTAAAAGCTTAATTTTGATACAAGAAATTAAAATTAATATGGCGGACGAATAGAGAA
>NW_026393616.1:8610-9476 GCF_001194135.2 Octopus bimaculoides | reverse complement strand
TTATTCTTCAATTTCTTCTTTTCATTCTTCCTCTTTATCATATTTCTTATTCTGTCTCTTCGCATTTCCTTCTGTATTTTTTCTTCATCACCTCTTTCTCTCGTTCCTTTCTCATTTGCCTTCCTGCTTTTCTTCCTAACGTTCTTTCCTCTTTCTTTTGTCGTTCGTTCGTTCGTTCGTTCGTTCTATGTCTTCCTTATTCTTTCTCTCTTCTTCTTTCGTAGATAGATAGATAGATAGAGACAGACAGATAAACATAGACAGACAGATAGATAGATAGATAGATAAGGTAGACAGCTAGATAGATGGACAGATAGATAGACAGGCAGACAGAAATAGATAGATAGATAGGTTGAAAGATATAGATACATACCTACACCCATACATATAAAGATAAATACATGACTGTGTGTATAAATATTATGTGTGTGTGTGTGTATGGGGGTTGAATGTGTGTGTTAACATGAGTGTTTTTTCCGTTAAACACATTTTAATCTAATATTTTTGTGGGAGGTTTTAGAAACAATTTTTTTGCTTAAATATAATTTTTTTACACACACACACACACACACACACACACACACACACACACACACACACGTATATATTCCGAAAAATGAAAAAAAAATTTTATAAAATACGTCTCCGTGACTTCGCTTGTGTGTGTGTGTGTATATATATGTGTGTGTGTATATGTGTGTGTGTGTGTGTGTGTGCTTATATCTCTCTATATATATATCTGTATGGATTATTTTGTGTGTGTGTAATTTTTCTTTTGTTTTTGTATAAACATGTGCCTCTCTGTGTGTGTGTGTGTGTGTGTGTATGTGTGTGTGTGTGTGTGTATGTTTGATATTTTTTCTTCT
>NW_026393616.1:6696-7896 GCF_001194135.2 Octopus bimaculoides | reverse complement strand
TTGTTTATTCACTGATTGTATGTTTTCAGTGGTTGGTCGTTGGTTGTTAGCTGTTATTATTAGTTTCTTTATATCTACATGGTGGTGGGAGGGGTGATGGTAGTGAGGATGGATGGGTGGGGGTAATAGCGGTTGTTGTGATAGCTGTGCTGGTAGTGGTGGCGGTGAGAGGCTTGTAACGATGGTGGTAGTGGTGGTGGTGAACGGGAATGTTGTTAATGGTGGTGGTGGTGGTGGTGATAGTAGTGGTGTTTGTGGTGTTTGTGGTGTTTGTGATGGTGGTGGTAATGTTACTGTTTGCAGTGATGTCTGTTGGTTGTAGTACAGGTTGTAGCATTCGCTGTATGTATCGGTGGTGGTCTTTATGGTATTTGTAGTCACGGTAATAAAGACAATGGCGGTGACAGTGCTGGTGGTATTGTTTACGTGTGTGGAGGGGGAGACGGTCTTAGTCGTTCTTCAAATGGTGGGGTTCCGGCGTGTTGGTAGTGGTACTGGTTATAGTAGTAACAGTGGTGGTCGTAGTTGCCATAGTGGTAGTAGTGGTGGTGATAGCGATAGCGGTGGCCGTCGTGGTGTTGGTAAAGAAGGCGTTGATTTCGTCATCGCCATTGTTGTGGTTTGCAGCTTCCATTGCTGTCATTGTTTCTCATGTGGTTATTTATTTCGAATATTTTTAATCATGCAACGTCACTTTCTTTGTTGTTATCACTGATATTGTTCTTCTTGTTGCTGTTGACATAATTATCGTCACCCTTTTTGTTGCTGCAACCGCTGCAGTTGTTGTTGTTCTTCTTCTTCTTCTTCTTATTGCTGCTGATGACGTGTTTATTTAAAATATTTTAATTATAAATGTCAATATTCCTAGCAATATTGTTGTTGAATTTTTACAATGATTGTTACAGCTTTTGTTGTGGTTAATCTTCACGTTGTTGTTGTTGTTGTTGTTCCCGTCATCGATGTTGTTGTTATTATTCTTGTTTATTACGCTGTTATATGTAAACCCAACGTCAGCCTCAACCAACAAGAGAGGATAAAAACTACCGCCATCCGTGACCATTCCATCATTTAATCAGGCACAGTTCATCTAAGATTACACTCTGTAATCTACCTCTCTCTAAAAAGATTGCAGGTGTTAATTTCAATAAAGGTTGACTGTTATTTCTAGCAGGACTTTAGCTTTTCTCGCTCTTATATACA
>NW_026393616.1:5364-6562 GCF_001194135.2 Octopus bimaculoides | reverse complement strand
CCAACGGTGACCACAGTGTCTTTTTGAGGGAGATTTGGCTGCTATTTCTACCAGGTCCAGCTACCATGTAGAGGCCTCCCTCATTGGCTCATATATACATATATACATAGATAAGAGAGTGGGGTGTGATTTGATGGAGATTTAGCTACTATTTCTAGCAGGTCTAGCTACCATGTAGAGGTCTCCCTCATTGGCTCATACATATATACATAGATAAGACAGTAGGGTGTGATTTGAGGGAGATTTAGTTGCTATTTCTACCAGGTCTAGCTACCATGTAGAGGTTTCACTGTATCTACGTAGCAAACATCCAGCGTAATCCCGCTCACCCACCATCCAAATCCCGCCTCATTAAGCTTTTTAATCAGTTCCGTTTTGCCTGCTTTCCAGCAGAGGGCGCCACTGAACATCCGGAAGATCCCATGCCGTCTGCGAGCTTCCATGTATAAAAATAGCGATAGCAACGACACCTACATTGATGTTGTTGCTACTGTTGTTGTTGTTGTTGTTCCTGTTGTAGCTGTTGTTTTTGGTGTTTGGCTTTCTAACATGAAGGTAGTGAGCTGTATGTCCTTGTAACATACTGCACAGGGATGTGTGTGTGTGTGTGTGTGTGTGTGTGTGTGTGTGTGTGTATACATATGTACATACACAATTATACAGAAAGGTATTTATCTAAGTATATATATATATGTATGTATGTATGCATGTATGCATAGATGGATAGATAGATAGATGAATGGATGGATGGAGAGAGATGCAGCATGACTAAATATAAATTACTTGAGTATATATATATATATATATATATACACACACTAATCTAACCCACACACGTACACATACATACATGTATATATATATATATATATATATATATATATATATATATATGCGCTTACATAGCTATTTATAAATGTGTGTGCATGTGTGTGCATGTTTATATGTATATATCCTATACACATGAGCCAAAGCTTACATATATATATGTATACACATATGTATGCATATGTGTGTATATATATATGCCAATATACACGCACTAATTACTGCATGTACACACACCAATACATACATACATACACATCAATATATGCGTATACACCCACTTCCTAAACACAAACTGACATACTAACACTTGTGTGTGGATATATATATATATATATACACACACACATGCATCAATGCATATAAACAT
>NW_026393616.1:1393-3523 GCF_001194135.2 Octopus bimaculoides | reverse complement strand
GTGGGGGGGGGGTATATGCATGTATGTATGTATGTATGTATGTATGTGTGTGTGTGCATGTGTTTGTGTGTCTGTGTTTGTGTCCCCACCCCACCCCTCAGCATCGCTTGACAACCGATGCTGGTGTGTTTACGTCGTCGTAACTTCGCGGTTCGGCAAGAGACACCCGATAGAATAGCTACTAACGCTTACGAAGACTTAAAGGCGGTGCTCCAGCATGGCCGCGGTCAAGCGATTGAAACAAGCGAAGGAATAAAAGAATGAAACGCAATCAGCAACAACAAAAACTACACGAATCTGTAGAAATGTAATAAGCAACAACAACAAGAACAACAACAACAAGTCGTTGCAGAACAAAGCTATCCGACCTTACAAATCTTGTTATCCTCGCCAATTACGGCAATTTCTCGTACAATTCTCACAATGCACAAACGTCCGCCATTTTGTGTAACACATTAGTATGTAAATATAAGTATACACACACACACACACACACATACACACAAACACACATACACACAAACACACATACATACACACACACACACACACATACACACACACACACACACATATATATATATATATATATTTATGTACCGTGTATGGATGGATGTATGAAGTATACGTGCAGGTTATACGCATGTTCGTGTAAAATTATATATATTTGTACGTATACGCATATGTGTATCTCCAGATATATATGTACGCATGCTTGAGTATATATATGCACATGTGTGTGTCTGTGTGCTAGTGAGCAAATACCATAGTTCCATAGACACTCGTGTGTGTGTGTGTGTGTGTGTGTGTGTGTGTACATTAATGCGTAATATATACACGTATTCATATATAGACACACACACACACACATATTTTACTGTTTAAACCCCGTACTTGAACACCCACTGAAATATAATTACAAGTTCTCGGTAACTAACAGGAAATGACGTCATACCAGTGTAGTGTTCTGGTTGGTCACTAGGTACATATTGTTGTCTACTGGACACAATAAATAAGATGGCATTCCGGTACGTTACAGTACAATCGGTAAACAGACCGTCCCTGGTACCAAAACATCATTCGAAGCCGTCTTTCTTCTTCTTCTTCTTCTTCTTATTATTATTATTATTATTATTATTATTATTATTATTATTATTTTCATCATCATCATCATCATCATCAGTTTTATTATTATTGAAGGTGGCGTGCTGGCAGAATCGTTAGCACACCGGACGAAATGCTTGGCGGTATTTCGTCTGCCGTTACATTCTGAGTTCAAATTCCGCCGAGGTCGACTTTGCCTTTCATCCTTTCGGGGGTTGATAAATTAAGTACCAGTAGTATATTAGCGTGGATGTAATCGACTTGCCCCCCTCTCCCCATACTTTTAATTAAAAATCAGCAGAAATATAACAAAAGCTGTTACTCAGAGTTTCACATTCCCGTTCGTCGGACGGTTTTGTTTAGAATAGATATACATTTCCACAGAAACCTATTATCTATACATATGTATACATATATAAATACGTGTGTATTTTGTCTGTGTATACATTTGTGTGTGTGTGTGTATGCATACATATATACCTATATGTGTGTGTATATATGTATATATATGCACATAGTTATGTATATATACACATATATGTGTGTGTGTATATATTTGTTTATATATATATATGTATATATATATGTGGAGAAGAGAGATGGAGAGAAAGAGAGGAGGTGGGGAGGTAGAAAGGAGACAGAAAGAGTGACGTCACTGTGAGTGAGATGTCTAACTGCATCCTAGCTGGTTTCAACTGCCAGCAAAGGGGATTAACTCTGCCAATCAATTTGAACAGTCGAAGACAGTTTGGAGAGATCAGTGACGGACAAACGAACCACAAACACACACACACACACACACACACACACACACATAAGCGGATACATATAAGCACATATATATATATATATATATATATATACACATACACAGTAAGCTAAACACAGATGCATTCTTGAACACTCATTTACGTGTACATGTATATATATATATATATATATATATACATTTCCACAGAATCCTATTATTTATACATATGTATAAATATATGTGTGTATATACACCTATATATGTGTATATATATG
>NW_026393616.1:0-1383 GCF_001194135.2 Octopus bimaculoides | reverse complement strand
CCACAGAATCCTATTATTTATACATATGTATAAATATATGTGTGTATATACACCTATATATGTGTATATATATGTATGTATGTATATACACCTATATATGTGTATATATATGTATGTATATATACTTACCTATATATGTACATGTGATATATATATATATATATATATATATATATATATACATTGTGAGTGTATATATTTTTATATACATATATATATATACACACACATATATATGCGTATATATGCATATATACATACAAATATTTATGCATATGTATGTACACACACTCACGCGCACTTACACACACCCATACACACGCACACACACACACATACAGAGTAAGAAAGAGGGATTTTTATAACAGACAAAAAATAAAGACAAAACACTAAAGATAAAAATATTTTTTTTAATCATTTTAGAAATAATAAATTCGATAAATAAATAAATAAATACAAAACATTAATTCCCATTTGTTGTTTAAACGCGGCAAAACTAAATTTTCACAACGAGGGCCAAAGATAACCACTTCCGGGATAATCCGCCATAATCCTATCTAATGCAAACAACCAGCGAAATGCAATTTTGTAAATCGTTTCTGGACGGATTATCTCTCTGTTGTCCGCTGACGATCGTTAGATCCATTGTTAAAGCATAACGTACATGAGTGGGCGATGCGGGGGTGTGGGGTGGAAATGGTGGTGTTGGTGGTAGTGTTTAGCCCCAGGTCAGTCCTGGTCGAGACTGACCTATGATCAAACATGTCCCAGCTGTGGCCATCCCATGTTTTATCCAGACACGGTGTATCTTGGACTACGTTATTTAATGTATAGTACAGTAATTAGTATTAGCGGCTATAATCGTTTTTATCTAGCCACAGGTCAGTCCTCATCCAGACAGACGTTCCATCCGTGAACATCCATTTCTAATCTAAAATTTCACATCTTTACACCGTCGTGTCCAAAGTCGATATAGTTTGATCAGAGGGGGATTTAGCTACTATTTCACATATATGTACTCTTCTTGAGTTCACCTGTTAGCAATGACAACCTGACCGTGACCATCATGTCTTTTTAGGATTATGTCAAACTTCATACTGTACTCTCATTTTTCTTTCACAGGGCGATATTCCTTCGTCAATATATTTATCTCTCTGTCTGTCTCTCTAACCATCTGTCAATCTATCAGTCTGTCAGTCTATCAATCAGTCAATCAATCAATCAACCAATCTATCTATCTATTTGTGTATCTATCTATCTCTGTTAATCACTCTCTC
This sequence comes from Octopus bimaculoides, assembly GCF_001194135.2. Taxonomy (NCBI): domain Eukaryota; kingdom Metazoa; phylum Mollusca; class Cephalopoda; order Octopoda; family Octopodidae; genus Octopus; species Octopus bimaculoides. The sequence continues at coordinate 106 of NW_026393616.1, read as the reverse complement.
AATCTATCTATCTTTATACACATACATACACAGATATACATAGCTACATATATATGTACATATATATATGTGTGTATGTATATATATATATATATATATATATATA
>NW_026393615.1:0-525 GCF_001194135.2 Octopus bimaculoides | reverse complement strand
TATGTATATATATATCAGTTACCGAGAAGTGAGTATTACATGGTAGCGAGTACCGCGCATTTGCTAATTATTTTAGGTATCTAAATAGTTGCGAACAGACATAGACTGTCTGTGGACCTTGGCATCTTTATGTTACAGAACTTCAAGGATTTGCCTACTGAAGACAGAGAGGGCTGTACGACTATTTGACTAATACTTATTTTTAATTAAACTGACACAAAGTAAAGTGAGGCGCTTTGCTCAAGTACACAGTACGCCGTCTAACACAAGAATCCAATCCATGACATTGCTATTACATTCTTAGCGCCCTAATCACTAGGTCACGCACTTTCACATGCATATGTTTGTTTGCATATGTGTGTATACATATATATATTATCAATATTTGGCAGAAGTAACAGAGTGACTCGAGAGACGGGAGTTTCGCGAACGGAACTCTGTTAAACATGGCAAATATTTGCAAAAAAACCATGTTTATATATATATATATATATATAATTATTATAAGATCTGGTAATTAGTCAT
>NW_026393614.1:0-219 GCF_001194135.2 Octopus bimaculoides | reverse complement strand
ATATATATTCCTGATAAACTCATGTTTATCTTTGTCATTACATTTAATCTATGAGCATAATATGCTTGCATATATATGTGTTCAGGGTTAACATAGGTAATTATACCAGTAGTATTTATCCCTTATATGGTTATTCCAACCTCTAACTCTACTAACCTATATGTGTATGTACAGCGTTCGAGACATACACACTTCACGTCTGGCTGTACAGCCTTTTTG
>NW_026393613.1:0-227 GCF_001194135.2 Octopus bimaculoides | reverse complement strand
ATAATAATAATAATAATAATAATAATAATGATACCAATGCTAGTTTCAAATGTTTGCCACAAGTCAGCTTGCGGGAGAGGATTAAGTCAATTAAATCGACCTCAGTGCGTAACAGGTACTTATTTAATCGACCCTGAAAGGAGGAAAGACAAAGTCGACCTCGGCGGAGTTTGAACTCAGAACGTAAAGATGATGATGATGATGATGATAATAATAATGATGATGAT
>NW_026393612.1:0-308 GCF_001194135.2 Octopus bimaculoides | reverse complement strand
ATATATACATATACATACATACATATGTGTGTGTGTGTGTGTCTGTGTTTACCCCCACAACTGCTTGACAGCCAGTGCTGGTATGTTTACATCCCTGTAACTTAGTGGTCCAGCAAAAAGAGACCGATAGAATAAGTGCCAGGTTTTTAAAAAATAAGTGCTGGTGTCAATACATTCAACTAAAAATTCTTCAAGGCACTGCCCCAGCATGGCCACAGCCTAATGACTGAAACAAGTAAAAGATGAAAGATATATAGATGTAGATAGATAGATAGAAAAGAGATAGATAGATAGATGGATAGATAGAA
>NW_026393611.1:0-233 GCF_001194135.2 Octopus bimaculoides | reverse complement strand
GATTTGGCAGAGTTTCTACAGCTGGATGCCCTTCCTAACCCCAACCACTTAGAGAGTGTAGAGGGTGCTTTTACGTGCCACTGGCACAAAGGCCAGTCAGGCGGCACTGGCAACGGCCACGCTCAGAATGGTGTATTTTATATGCCACCCGCACAAGAGCCAATCCATGGGCACTGGCAACGTTCTCTCGGAAGTCCTTACACATGCCGCGGGCACAAGTGCCAGAAGTGCCA
>NW_026393610.1:0-267 GCF_001194135.2 Octopus bimaculoides | reverse complement strand
TATATATATATATATATACATATATATATTTACAAACATGTATATATATGTATACAGATACATATATATGTACGTATATATATATGTATGTATGTTTGTATGTGTGTGTATGTATATGCATGTATTTGTGTATAATATCTATATTATATTTATCTATCTATCTCTATATATACATATATATGTAAGTAAACACAATATGTATACACTCATACACACACACACACACAAACACAAACATACACAGAGAGAGTGAGAGAGAGAGAGAGA
>NW_026393609.1:0-317 GCF_001194135.2 Octopus bimaculoides | reverse complement strand
ATCAGTTGTCCCCTGTTTTATCTACTCCGCGTTTCGAAGGTAGGGACAAGGCGCGAGTTCGTTAAAACAGTCCTTCCCGCAAAGCAAATTAAATAAAATTTGAGAGTCTTTGCGGAGGGTTGAAGTTGTAATAAAAACAGGACAGTAAGAACAAAACAGTAAAACAAACGGTGAGGGCTGTTAAGCCATAACGAGGTGAAATGATGAACGTTGGAAAAACGAGGCAAAAGCACATCAAGATAAATATATACACCATAACGTATATATGCATACAAACATAAAAACTGTCTGGTATATAGAATATTAAAATAAGGAAA
>NW_026393608.1:0-223 GCF_001194135.2 Octopus bimaculoides | reverse complement strand
ATGTATTTTGTCCATACCAGCAGAGATTTCAGAAATGTCATACATAAATTCATACTAATATCACATACGAGAATAATATATAACTTTAAAAATAAAAAGTTTTTTTCCTATTCTAGAAACATCAAAGGTAGACAACATTAACGGATGCGGTTACCTAGATAGATTATAGCGGACATTATAAAAAGAATATAGACTTCAACGTACATAGATGTGTGTGTGTGTG
>NW_026393607.1:0-608 GCF_001194135.2 Octopus bimaculoides | reverse complement strand
TATACATATGATAATAATGATGTAAATGTACATACACATGCACACACATGCACATATGTGTGTGTGTGTGTATGTGGGGATATCTTGTTGCAGTTTACAATGAATATTGTATGCAAAAACAAAGTCTACACCAACAAAGTCTACAGTGTTGGCTAACATCTCTTGATATATTCTGCTTTGCAGTATATCACATTGAAATAAAACACTCTGACAGCTTAATAAATATGTTTATTGATGTAGCATGCATCATATAAATCATTTTGTCTATTTTAGTTATCATTTAAGCAATAGTGGGCTTGTAGTTTATGTTTCTGTGGATAGTTAAAGAGGGTGTTCAGTTGCTGAAGAAATCCATATACGAAATTGAAACTAGTCGTGCTGTTCCCTGTTTTACTACCCATGAAGATTATATACAAAGACAAGGTGTTTATAGTTATATATACATAAAGTTTTTTCTCTGTGTTTGTGTGTCTGTGTGTGTGTGTGCATGCGTGCATGTGCATGTATTTGTATGTTCGTGTGAGTATATATATATACACATACATACATGTATGCAGTCAATATAGATATCTTTATATATGTATATATATATGCACATATATATATAT
>NW_026393606.1:0-417 GCF_001194135.2 Octopus bimaculoides | reverse complement strand
TATATACATATATACACATATATACATATATATACATATACACATATATGCATATATATATACATATATATACATATATACATATATATACTTATATGCACATGTATACATATATATTTATACATATATATACATATATGCATATATATATACGTACATATATATATATATGAGGATTTACTTTTCGTAATGAGATAAAAAAACCAAGGCTGTGTATAATATAAAACATTTATAAATAGAATATCTTACAGCTGTTTCCAGGATATTTATTATGTCTATTCGTCGGAGACGGTATGAGAGGATGATTAAGCAATGGTTAGTTTAGTTAAGACACGAAATAGAGAGTGAATGTAGGGATACTGTATTAGATTTACAAATACAATATCTCTACATTCACTCTCTATTTCCTATCTTAAC
>NW_026393605.1:0-308 GCF_001194135.2 Octopus bimaculoides | reverse complement strand
ATACATATATATGTACATACATACATATGAACGCATATGAAGCCACTTGCACGCGCATAGTAGCATCCAGAAACAGATGCACTCTTTGCTCTTATTAGCCATAGCTATCCACTACCAGCTTTCAACTCTGGATGACCATAATGTTTAGACTTCAAACAACTTTTAGGTTTTTCATTACAATCCGAATTACTTACTAATTATCCACTATTTATGGAAAGATTTTATTGCTTTTCTACATTTATTTAAAGACCGTTTTCGACTCCAGAACTAAGAATTAAATTTACGACCACAATTTGACAGCAGGCCAA
>NW_026393604.1:0-230 GCF_001194135.2 Octopus bimaculoides | reverse complement strand
CTCTCTCTCTCTCTCTCTTTCCCTTTCTTTCTCTTATTCTCTCTTCTCTGTTTCACACTTCGCTTCTGTTTCTCGCTCTATCCATCTCTCTTTATCCCCCCCTCTCTATCTATCTATGTATCTATATAAGATAGATATATAAAGATATAGATAGATAGGCGTGGCTGTGTAGTAAGTAATTTGCTTACGAACCACATGGTTCCGGGTTCAGTCCCACTGCGTGGCATCTT
>NW_026393603.1:0-260 GCF_001194135.2 Octopus bimaculoides | reverse complement strand
TGTGTGTGTGTGTGTGTGTGTGTGTGAGCGTGCGCGCGTTAGTGACCAGTCCTCCACAGGCGGAAGCGCATGTTAGATTACACTACTCTACCAGTCTTTCTCCCTTACGACTCATGTCTTAATCTCTACTTTTCTTGCTGCCTGCAATTACCTCTTCGTATAATTCTTGACTCTACCTTTCACCCAATTCCTTTTTTTCTTTTTTTTCACACTTTCTTCCACTAACCTCTTTACACTATTCTTCCTACGTTGTCAAATCA
>NW_026393602.1:0-372 GCF_001194135.2 Octopus bimaculoides | reverse complement strand
ATATATATATTCTTATATATAATTACATATATAATTCTCTAAATAGTATTCATACTTTTTTTTCCCAGCGAATATTCAATCCTGCAGATATTTTTATTTCATGCGTTTGTTTTTTGCTTTGATCCAAGTTATGCTTGGTTCAATTAAATGCATTATTGCTTCAGAAACGAAGAAGAGTCGCGCATATCTGTACGAGTATGTGTCTGTATATGCGTTGGCAAGTGTATGAAAGTACATTGCGATGTTAATGTCATATGCGTATCTGAATGTATACGCGCACGCACATATATATAAAAGTACATGTATTTATATATACGTATACATATGCATTGTTTGTGTGTTTGTATGTATGTGTATATATTTAAATATATA
>NW_026393601.1:0-295 GCF_001194135.2 Octopus bimaculoides | reverse complement strand
TATATATATATATATTCATACATACATACATGCATACATACACACACATGTGTATATGTGTACACGTGTTTGCATATGTGTGTATGTATATGTATTTGTATGTGTAAGAGCTAAAGAACGAAGAGATAGAAGACGACAAAGAAGGTGTGTGTGTGTGTATATATATGTACGTGTGTAGGTACGTGTACTGTTGTTTGTGACTATGTGTGTTAAAGTGCGTAGATTGACATTGTGTAACGGCTTGAATGTTTGGGATTAAGATTTATGTATGGAGTCTATATATATATATATATAT
>NW_026393600.1:0-245 GCF_001194135.2 Octopus bimaculoides | reverse complement strand
GTATGTTTATATGGATGTCATTATTCAGTTTTATTTCAAGGATTTCTTGCCAATACAGAATGTCCCAGTTTCTAACCTAGATCCAAGGCCCCTTCATTGCAATTTCAACGTCAACTGGGTTATTCTTGCATGAATGCATGCATATGTGCAGTATTCGGAGTCAGTGCAGATTTGCATGCTTTTTTTATGTATGTATTCTCATGCATATAGCCGCACTTCTAAACATCATCATCATCCTCGTTTAA
>NW_026393599.1:329-463 GCF_001194135.2 Octopus bimaculoides | reverse complement strand
ATATATATATATATATATATGTATATATATATATGTGTGCGTGTGTGCATATATATGTATATATATATATGTGTGCGTGTGTGCATATATATGTACATATATATATATATGTATGTACATATATATATATGTAT
>NW_026393599.1:205-319 GCF_001194135.2 Octopus bimaculoides | reverse complement strand
TATATATATATATGTATGTACATATATATATATGTATGTACATATATATGCATATGTATGTACATATATTCATATGTATATATATATATGTGTATGTATGTATATATATATATA
>NW_026393599.1:0-172 GCF_001194135.2 Octopus bimaculoides | reverse complement strand
GTATGTATGTATATATGTATATATGTGTATGTATGTATGTATATATATATGTGTATGTATGTACATATATATATGTATGAATGCATATGTGTATATATATGCATATGTATGTATATATATGTACACAAGTACAAACATATACACACTTAAATATAATACATGCACACAAGTA
>NW_026393598.1:0-232 GCF_001194135.2 Octopus bimaculoides | reverse complement strand
ATGTATATGTGAGCAGTTCATTATTATATGGCTAAATATAAAGTACTTAAGTTTATAATTTATATCTGTGTGCGCTCGCACGACGTGCGTGTGTGTGTGTGTGTGTAAATATGTAGATTGATGGCTATATATACTGATAGTTAGATCGTTAGATAAACAGTCAGTCATACATACAGATGGATGGATGGATAGATAGATAGATAGATAAAAAAATAGATAGATAGATAGATAG
>NW_026393597.1:0-305 GCF_001194135.2 Octopus bimaculoides | reverse complement strand
GTCAAGCAACCGACAAGCAAATCTGTGGTATTGAGCAGAATATTTGCTGTCGCCGATTTTTTTTATACCAAGACGAAACAATGTACATGATAACACTTCCAACAAGTTAAGATCAGATACCATGAGAGCCACTGCTCGGTACTGCATCAGGGCATTTATTATTATTATTATTATTATTATTATTATTATTATTATTATCATTATTATCATTATGTTGTTTTTTTTCTTCTTTCTTCAAATTTTCTTGTATTTCTTGCCGAGTGTTTTCCGTACACATAGGGCAGAGAAACTCGTTGTATGCATTC
>NW_026393596.1:0-260 GCF_001194135.2 Octopus bimaculoides | reverse complement strand
ATATATATATATATATATATATATATATGGCTGGTATATATATGTTAGCCATGTAACCACACACATGCTGTCGGTGATATTTTTCCTTTCCTGGACTTTTTCTGTTTTCCTTTCTGATGAAGAGCTATGCTCGTAAGGTCAAAAGCCCTCACATTTTTTCACCTTTACCGAGCATCATACTAATACATTTCATGTGTACGTCGTCTTGTTGTTTTGTTATTGTTGTTTTTAATGTTCGATTATTCGATTTGACAATATAT
>NW_026393595.1:0-331 GCF_001194135.2 Octopus bimaculoides | reverse complement strand
AGCGTTAGTGTTAGAAGAACGTATATTAATGTCCATGTTGGGTGTATGTGCGTGTCGGGTGCTGGCGCTAGCGTAGTTATGGTTGCTTAGGTTTTGGTAATAGAGCGAAAGTTTATGTTTATTAGAAGTTGCTATAATAGATTCGAAGTTAGGAGTGATAGAATACGGCAATTTTAAAGTGGATCTGTTGAATATAGAGTGGTATTTGTGTTGTCGTGGGAAGTTAGAATCTAGTATTTTAAAGAAAGATTTGGCTAAGTTCCTATATAAAGAGACCCTCCGCAAGGTATTCTCAAAACAATTTGAAAATCCTACACGACTAGGTGAAAAG
>NW_026393594.1:0-247 GCF_001194135.2 Octopus bimaculoides | reverse complement strand
ATGCATGCACGTATGTATGTGTTTATGTATGTATGTATATTTGTATGCATATATGTATGTATGTATTTATGCATGCATATATGTATGTATGGATGCATGCATGTGTATATGTATGTCAATATTTAGTTTTACTTCAAGATTTCTTACCAATAAAGAGCCGGTTTCTAACCTAGATCCAAGGCTCTTTCATTGGAATTTCAAATGTATGTATGTATATGTATTCATGTATGTGTGTTTATGTGTGTAT
>NW_026393593.1:0-1539 GCF_001194135.2 Octopus bimaculoides | reverse complement strand
CTATCACTACAAATTCTGACGCCGCTATCAATGTCAATTTAACACCATCAACATTATCGCTACAAATTGTGATACTACGAACTGTAACGCCATTGCTATGGCTATAAATTGTAGCACTGCAGTCACTCTCACTACAACCAGAATCACCAACGTCATTGTCACAACAAGCTGCAACACCATCCTATTACTACAAACTGTAACACCATCCTCAAAATTACTAATTCGTGAAGTTCTGTGAAACAGTTGTTTTTGCATGAGAGTGGATTCAGTTATTCCGTTCTACTCTAGGCAAAAGGCCCGACATATTTGGGGAGGGGGCCAGTCAATTAGATCGACTCCAGTACGCAACTGGTATTTAATTTATCGACCTCCGAATGGATGAAAGGCAAACACGACCTCGGCGGAATTTGAACTCAGAACGTAAAGACAGACGAAATATCGCTAAACATTTAGCCCGGCGTGCTAACGTTTCTGCCAGCTCACCGCCTTTCGTGGATACTAAAATCTTTTTTTTGTACTCTAAGCACAAGGCCCGACATTTTGTGGGGGTGGGGCCGGTCGATTAGATCGAATCCAGTACGCAACTGGTACTTAATTTATCGACCTCGAAAGGATGAAAGGCAAAATCGACCTCAGCGGAATTTGAACATAAAGACAGACAACATACCGCTAAGCATTTCGCCCGGCCTACTAACGTTTCTTATTTCTTTATTGCCCACAAGGGGATAAACATAGAGGGAACAAACAAGGACAGATGAAGGGATTAAGTCGATTATATCGACTCCAGTGCGTAACTGGTACATACTTTATCGACCTCGGTGGAATTTGAACTCATAATGTTATGGCAAACAAAATACCCCTAAGCATTTCGCCCGGCGTGCTAACGTTTCTGCCAGCTCGCTGCCTTGGATAGATTCAGTTATTGGCCGACTCGATCGTGAAAATAGCTCTAGTACACACCGTTCACAAAGGATGAACAGGCATTTTTATCTCTGTCTGGTAAGTGTGAAGAAAGTGGTTGGTTTGTGTAGTGGATGCGATTGAAAGGAATGAGGATCAACATGTCACCCTACGGACAAACCTATCTGGAAAATAAAGGTGGAAAGGGAAGTGTCTCTTCCTCTTGGCGCTGACAAAAAGTGGCTGGCTGTTGCAAAAGTGGTGAGAGTGAATGGAATTGCTCTAAGCATGCGCCTATGGACAGATGAACAACTGAGTAAAGACTTCGTCTCCTTGGTAGTCAAGGTGATCCTGTATATATGGGGCTGGTTGACTAGCCCTTGCTGGATGCTATCCTACATTTCGAGGATGCTCTCCTGCATCTCATCCATGCATTCACATGTTTTATATAGAGTATTTTTATTTTATATCTCATTACTCCAACATTCTCTCATTGCTCACAGGAAAGCTCCACACAAATTGTAACTCGTCCCTGTGGGATCGCTCCTGTAGAAAGCACGTGCGGCTCATATTCTTTCTCTTCGTCAATTTCATCTTTTTCTTCCTCTTCTAATTTCTCTCCCTCCTTCTTTCACTACT
>NW_026393592.1:0-309 GCF_001194135.2 Octopus bimaculoides | reverse complement strand
GTGAACGTACACCTGCGTGTGTATACGGAGCTATGGGTGTAGAGACGGGTTTATTTGTCATTGTGTGTGTGTGTGTGTGAGTGTGTGTATGTATATGTGTGTGTGCATGTGTGTATGTACATAACTGTGTATGCTTGTGCATATATGTGCGTAACTATATATATGTATGTGTGTATGTGCAATAGACGTGTATCTCTGTGTGTGTACATATATGTGTGTGTATGTGCATAACATGTATATGTGTATGTGCAATATTGCATGTGTTGGTGTGAGTTTAGGCATGTATGCGTACTCCTGAGTGTGTATGTG
>NW_026393591.1:0-236 GCF_001194135.2 Octopus bimaculoides | reverse complement strand
CACCAACACATATATATGCATGTATGTATTTATGTATATACGTACATATGTATGTATTTATGTATATACATACATATTTATGTATATACATATGTATATATTTTTGTATATACATATATATGAATGTATCTATGTATATATTATATACATATATATGTGTGTATATATGTATATATATATACATATATGTATGTGTATCTATATATTATATACATGTATGTGTGTGTATATATATC
>NW_026393590.1:0-488 GCF_001194135.2 Octopus bimaculoides | reverse complement strand
TATATATATATATATATATACATGCATATATGGGTACAGAACGTCACCAACTGTGCAAACAACTTGAAATACGTAAACAAATGAGTTAAATACGTAAACAACGAGAGAAAAGAATGGAAAACAAGACAAGTAAACACAAAGAAAGGACCCCTCACCCGTTGTCGGCTGTCTATCTACTAATTTCGAGCATTCAACGACAATATGAGTCTTCAAAGACAGTTGCTCCCTTAAATTCTAAAATAAAATATAGGATTTATAGAGGGTCAAATTTGGGGAAAAGAGACAGAACAGTGGAGACATATATATATGTATATAGAATAGTAAGAGAATTCTAGGTCATCCTTTGTATTATCAGTTTCAATGGTGAGACAGGTTTTAGGAATCTATCGTCCCCATTACATATATTTTCTAAATGTTACTGTTGCCAAAGTGAAATTTCTCTAATTGGTAAAAATTAATCAACCAACAAGAATTTGAGAATAGAATAT
>NW_026393589.1:0-556 GCF_001194135.2 Octopus bimaculoides | reverse complement strand
ATTTTATTTTATTTATATTATTTAAATAGTAGGATACGTTTTTTGAATTTCTAAAAGCTGAAGAGTGACTTAATTCTGAGGGGAATTTATGGTAAATTTATGCGCAGATTTGTTTCTATTATGTGGCCACGAAACATGCGTATACTTCACATTCTTTTTTATAAACTTACTAAACTGAATTAAATTTTTAATCTAATATCTTATAGATTTTATGGATTATAAACTTTTCTTTTAGATTTTATAGATTTTTAAATTAGTATTTTGTAGAGTATGTTTTTCTTGATGGTGTCTGATCTCCTTCATTGTTTGGATTGCATCTTGGTGGTTCTTCTCTAAATTATTAATATTTTTTTATTATAAAATTCAATTTGGTATTACTAAATTGAATATCCTTCTAAGTTGGGATTTTGACATTCTCTAATATCATAATATTTCTAAATATATATATATATATATATATTTGCAGAAAAGCAACAAAAACATATTAGGTCATAGCAGTACGTACATTTCGTACAAATTTCATTTATTTATGTAGTGAGAACACCACATAAAATGT
>NW_026393588.1:0-407 GCF_001194135.2 Octopus bimaculoides | reverse complement strand
TATATATATATATATATTACAAGGGCTGTATATACGCAGATGCATGTCCTTACATATATATGCATATTCATGCATATTTATATGTCTATATGTGCATATATATTGTGTATATATATTTATGTATGCATCTACGTATATTTGTTTTTCTGCATATCTATGTGTGTATGTGTGTGTGTTTGTATGTTTATTTGTATGTATATGCATGCATATGGAGATAAATATGTATATATGTACGTATATGGATATATATCAATATGTACACGTTGTATTATATATATAGAATATACATATGTCTGTAGGTATATAAGTATATGCAATATGCCTACATTTATATTTGTGTGCTTATATACAGATATACATACATACATACATATCTATCTATATATATGTATATATATATATATATA
>NW_026393587.1:0-546 GCF_001194135.2 Octopus bimaculoides | reverse complement strand
TATATATATATATATATATATATACACGTGTGCATGTGTGAGTGTGTGTATATGTAAATATATGCATATATGTGTATATATATATATATGCATATATACATATACATATATATATATATTTACATATATACATATATATACATAAATACATATGCATAAATACATATACATATTTATGTGCATATATATATATATATACACACGCACACACAAATTTATATACATATAAATATCATGTGTGTGTGTGTGTGTGTATGTGTGTGTGTGCGTTTGTTTATAATAACAGGGTGTAGATTTTGACTAAACTGTTAGTGGTGTTGTTACTGTTTATTTTGGCTTTTGGATGTAGTTTATACAAGCCTTGATCACATACCAACTCCCATCACCGAAGTTAGTATAATTGTCTGATGTTATTCGTGTCTATGCATCTCATGTGTGGGAGGCATGCAAGTGTGTTTTTGTGTGTGGATGCATGTGAATGTTTATGTGTGTGTTAGTGACAAAATATATTATGTGTGTGCATATATATATGTATGTATGTATGTA
>NW_026393586.1:0-908 GCF_001194135.2 Octopus bimaculoides | reverse complement strand
TATATATAACTGCATTCAAACAATGCGCTTGCTGGCGTGTGCTGAAAATTGTCAATTGCCAATTTGGAATTGATTTAGTTTAAACATACGAAGGAGAGAGGATTAAAATAAAGATGGTTACAGTGATTTTTAACATGTTGTATACACTATATCGATGCAAAATCCAGCAGCGAATGCCTTTCATGTTTTACTGTCGAAGAATGTGTTAAACATAAACGTGCATATTTATATTTTAATCTCGCTACTTCGTGTACTTATACTATATAAGAGGCACTGATAGATATATGGCAAGTTTCGTAGTTAGAGTTATGGTACCATGCATAAAACAGTCATCATAATACACTTGATTTATAAACTAAGCTCTTAAAATTGCAATCACAATTATGCATTTTTCTCTTAATGTAGGCCAAATTGAGTTTAATGGATTTCAGTTAAATTTGATATACGTCTCAATTAGATTTAATGCAGCTAAGTTTACAAACAACAGTGATGCAATATCGTTGTATAATAATAATTAAATCCTATTGTGTTCAGCATCATGAAATGTACTCACAACGACAGAAAACTGGAATTAGTATTATATATACAGGAGATAAAATTTATTTCATTAGCACAGAAAATAGCAGTTACCTATTATACATTAAGTGATATACTTGGTGGTGAATATTAAGCAACTAAGTATAAATGTAACTTTTTCTTTTTTTTAGATAAATCAAATTATCAGAAGGTTTAAAATTACTGTTTAAAATACCAAATAGAATTTTAAAAAAGACGGCAATATGAATACAATACATACATACACATACTAATTATTGATTAACATACTATATAAACTCATATTTTCATAAAAGTGTGACAACTTGGTAACCCTGAATTAATATACATACAAACATACACACATACATGCA
>NW_026393585.1:0-259 GCF_001194135.2 Octopus bimaculoides | reverse complement strand
GAGAGAGAGAGAGAGAGAGAGAGAGAGAGAGAAAGAGAGAGAGAAGGAGATAGTTAGATGGATACATGCATACATACGTGTGTGTGTGTGTGTGTCGAGAGATAGAGAGAGAAAGAACTGTATTTGTGAACCGGTGTGTATAAATTTATATGGTTGATAAACACTCGTTTATCATCTGGACTATATTAACACACGTCAATTTGAATCAGGTGTGTATATTTAGACAGTTGTTTAAATAGATATATATTCCAATATGGAC
>NW_026393584.1:0-518 GCF_001194135.2 Octopus bimaculoides | reverse complement strand
AGAATTGCTAAATTGAATTTTCCCTGTAAGTTTTGGAATTTTATTCCCTAATATATATACATAATATACATTACATTTTTTTCTATATGTGACTGTGGATTTTCATGGATGAGTTCATGAACTTTGGTTCTTTTCTCTAAACCTATATACTTATATATTTTATACTGTGAAACTTAATTTAATTTTAATTTTTGATAAATTGAATTTAATTGAGTTTTTAACTGTAAATTTGGATTTTTATCCCTACTATATATATATATATATATAACACCACAAATTTTCAATGGGGTTCAAGTCAGCTGACTGGCTTGGCCATTCTAATAATTTTATATTGTGATTGACAATCCATTTTTCGTAGATTTCGCTGTGCGCTTAGGGTCGTTATCCTGTTGTAAAACCCACCCTTCACAAAGCTGGAGCTTTCCTACAGAGTCCCATAAATTATTGTTCAAAATATTTTGGTACATCTCTAAATTCGACGACTGGCACCCATGCCAACGTCGTCTCCTTCATTGGAC
>NW_026393583.1:0-212 GCF_001194135.2 Octopus bimaculoides | reverse complement strand
AAAATTCACAGGACCCAACATTTTCCCCTTCATAACTTTCTGGAAAATAGACATTTTTAAATAAAATTTTATACAAATGCCTTTCAAGTGGTGTAAATTACAATTACAAAGAAATCTGTAGGCAAAATATTTGGAAGGGGGTAGGGGAGGAGTTTCTGGAAAACGGAATTTCGGATCAGACGGCCCACATAAGTTGGAATTTCTCCGTTTTG
>NW_026393582.1:421-816 GCF_001194135.2 Octopus bimaculoides | reverse complement strand
ATCTTAGTGTTGTATCTTCCAGTGAATCATTGTACAATTTGTTGTTGAACAGTGTGCTATTAATAAGTTTATTATAATATAGTTTGGTAATGTACGAAGGTATTTCATTGTCGTATAGTGCAGTATATAACGATACTTTTGTTGGATGCAGCCTAGTAAAACGTATGATATAATTGAAATGTTTCAGTAGTGTATTGTAATTATGTTTTTAATTGAGGTGTAGCCTGGTTATGTATGATAATATTGCAGTGTTGTACTGTATAATTTATATTGTGACAGTTTGTTGTTGTGACGTCTCATAAGGTATGATGGTAATCTAGCGTTGTATTTTGTGACATGCTCACAGAATTTGTCATGTTGTCATTTTATAATGAATATATATTGTAGTATTTTAC
>NW_026393582.1:0-411 GCF_001194135.2 Octopus bimaculoides | reverse complement strand
AATTTGTCATGTTGTCATTTTATAATGAATATATATTGTAGTATTTTACTGTGTTGTGTATTATTGCTATACAGTCTATGTGGTATACTATATTGTAGTTCGATTTGTTGTGTGGTGTAGTGTACTGTGGTGAAGTTTGTTGTATGGTATAATGTATAGTATACTGTATTGTGACGTAGTTCGTAATGTGGCGTATCGCATCGTGGTTTACTTTGTTATACGCATAATGTACTGAGTTACGGTTTGTTGTGTCGTGCAGTGTATTGTGCTGCACTTCTTTGTATGGCGTATTGTAGTACAGTTTGGTTTGAGGTGTGTATTGTGATGCGGTTTGCTTATTGGCTTAGTGTATTGTGATGCGATGCATTGCATGATATAGTGTAGTGTGGCAGAGTTGTGTGGTGTCGAGTA
>NW_026393581.1:1744-2610 GCF_001194135.2 Octopus bimaculoides | reverse complement strand
CATTCGTGAACTTGATTATTTATTTTGCTCTATTCATTTCCCTTCTGATATATTTATTTACACATATTTGTACTCTTTTATATACCTCAGTTACTTGACACTGTCAGTAACCATTCTCTATCAGCTCTGTTTATTTTTACTTCTTCCTTAATACCATCCCCTCAAACGATGCTGAGTCTTTTATTCCACTTTCAGCCGCATTAGTATTTCTACTTGTTAGCTGGACCTACTGCCAAATCCCCACTAAATCCCCACTACCATTAGATAATATAGTTTGTAGTATATCTTTACTCGAAAATATAAGTTGATGTTGTCATGGCTGAAGTATTTTATATCATAGAGCTACTAAACCCGGGCCCGCATGAAGTTAAACTATAACAACCTCACTACTTTAAATTCTTTAATACTTTTCATTCTTTCCAAGTTAATATTTTTAAATATACTTCTCTTCTTTTCGTTCCTTCAATTGCCTGTTTGTCCTTATATGTATATTTTACTCCCTGTTCATCGATCTGCCTGTCAATGTGTCTGGCAATCAGATTCATTGGAGACCTGTATATTGCTTTGTGAATTTTACTATCTATCTCTATATCATTACTTACCTATATACTTTTATATGCATACATATCTCAGCACCACTCACACACAGATTTATACACATAAACCTACATAGTTAGCGATAGTTTAAGGCACCTATGCAAAATTGAGGAGTGTTTATGTGTAGAGGGTACTTACGCTTGTATATGTGTGTTAGTATATAGGTTTTTACATATGAACATGTGCATGCATATATACGTATGAATATGCGTATGATGTAAACACATGCGCTATCATATATGATATACATATATATATATATATATATA
>NW_026393581.1:0-331 GCF_001194135.2 Octopus bimaculoides | reverse complement strand
ATATGTATGTATATATATACGTACACATACATTCACTAAATCACATACAAAAACCTTACAGATAAACACTTATACACGGGCACAGAACACCGACACTCAAGGCTTGCTTGTTCACACATTAATACATACAAATAGATACTCTAATGCGAAATCCGCGCTTTTATTCTTATCACAGTCGCTGATAATAAGATGTGTGCAGGTCACGAGGGTGTTAAGAAAGAAAATTATCACATTATACTCAACTCGGTGGTTTAGTAAAAGCCTACATATATGTGTGTGTGTGTGTGTGTGTATACATGTATATGTATATACATATATATATATATGCATG
>NW_026393580.1:0-467 GCF_001194135.2 Octopus bimaculoides | reverse complement strand
GATTGGAAAATAATTTCATTGGTGTTAATGGTTGTTTATGATGGCTAGTGTTTTACAGTTCATTGGATGTCAATGATATACAACACCCATCAAGTGTCTGTTTTGCTCAACAATAAAGGGTTCCATAGTACTGTGTAGCTCCCTGACTACTCCAGTTAATGCTACAGAGCAGGGGACACTAAGGATGTATAACAATGAGTATACAACTGATACACTGAACACATTCAGCAATCTCCGTGATATTTGGAGTAGGAGTTATTAATTAACTTCCGGTGATTCATTAATTGTTGTGACTCTTAATTTGCATCTTATACTTCGACTCATAGCAATTGTAATTCCCTTAAATTTCATGTTAAATTTTCCATTGCAGGAAACATCAACAATATTTCGAAGGAGGTTTTAGACATATCACAGAAATCAGAGTATTTCAAAGAAGAAGATGTTGAACTGGCTGTAGACATTCATGA
>NW_026393579.1:0-389 GCF_001194135.2 Octopus bimaculoides | reverse complement strand
AACAAGACAAGTAACATAAAGAACGACCCTTCATCAGTTGTTGGCTGTTCATCTGTTCATCTAGTCCTCATTTTGAGCAATTAATGATAATATGAGGCTTCGAAAAGCTGTTGCTCCTGCGAACCAAAATAAAATATGGGATATATTCATATATACATATATACATATTTTCTTATTCTTTAATTTTTTTAGTTGTTTCATTTATTTGACTGAGGCTATGCTAAAGCACCACCTTTAGTCGAACGAATCGACTCCAAGACTTATTCTGCCTAGTACTTATTCTGTCGGTTACTATTGCCGAACCGCCAAGTTTCTGGCGATGGCAGGGGGATAGACACATACACACACAAATACATATATATAGAAAGAGAGATAGACAGATAGATAGA
>NW_026393578.1:1082-1210 GCF_001194135.2 Octopus bimaculoides | reverse complement strand
ATGATGATGATAATGACGATGATGATGATGATGATGATGATGATGATGACAATGATGATAACGATGACGATGATGATAATGATGATGATATTGGTGATGATGATGATGATGATGATGATGGTGACAAT
>NW_026393578.1:0-976 GCF_001194135.2 Octopus bimaculoides | reverse complement strand
ATGACGACGACAACGCCCATTGCGGTTAATGATGACGATGTTGATGTTGATGATAATAATGATAATGACTTACACTAATGAAGCTGAAATCATTAATATAACAGCTTGTTCATTAAAAATATAACACTATAGAATACTCCATAATTTCAAGTTCTTCAAAGACATTTCCTGGGTTTCGAAACATGAAAGGCGGCAGCGATGTCTTTCATCTTTGCACTACGAAGAACACCAATGTAACATACTCTAAGGAGTACGTACATAATATACAATGCAGAGTACCGATGTAAAGTACTATAATCTGTAAGGAATACTCCTGTAATATACTATGGTGATACCCTTATAATGTACCTTTGTAGTGAGTACCTAAATAATGTCTAGGAGGAATACTCATGTAATGTATTAAAGGGAGTACTGATGTAATATAGAATGGGAAATACTTATCTATGTACTCTAGAGAGTATTGATATAATGTACTCCGAGGTGTATATATATAATGTCCAATGGAGAGTACGAATGTAATGTACTATAATGTGTTATATAATGTTTATGAAGAGTAACAATGCATTATACTCTGAGGAGTATCTATATTATGTACTCTGGAGAGTACCACTGTAATATTCTATGATGAGTACCAGAATAATTTATTATATGATGCCAATGTAGTGCGCTAAGGAGTGTATCAATGTAATGCTCTGTGACCTCTTCAGTGACACTTTCCGTCTTCGTGTGTCCTCTTGCTCCACTTATTTCATTCTGTTTTTCTATGATGTGTCTCCTTATATGCACATGCATTTGCGTCCGTGTTTGTGTCTGTGTGTGTGTGTATGTGTATGTGTGTGTCATTGTTCTTAGTAGCACTATGTCGCTGCTGCAATCCTAGGACCCGAAATTTGGTACAGTTCCTGTATCTCTCTGTGTTTGTGTATTCGCCTACGTTGCTACCATCGTAGTAGAAGTAGTAGTTGTTGTTGTTGCT
>NW_026393577.1:1995-2683 GCF_001194135.2 Octopus bimaculoides | reverse complement strand
TGAACCTCACACGTCACAAGTTTGTGATCCGTGTAAGGCACAATACAAAAATGTGGACAGCTTAAGCTATGCTTATCTCTTTCCTTAACAAAAATTCTGTCTATGTACGATTTGAGTGAGCCGTCGTTATTACTCCACGTCCACTGTGGAACGCTCGGCTCATCCAGTCGGTAGCGGTCTACTAGATTAAAGCTCTCTAGCAGACCCTTGAGGCAAGGATTCCCTTTCCTATCCGTGGAGTCTACACTATCGACGCGTGCATCGAGAATAGTGTTGAAGTCTCCTAGCAAAACTATAGTTTTAGACGTCAATAAAAAGTACTCCAGGTTCCGAAAAAAAACCGACTTCCCTGTCCGTTAGGAGCATAGGCAGCTACCAACCTGAAGGACTGCTTACTTTCATGTGTTACATCTAGGACGACCAGCCTACCTTCTGGGTCTAGAAAGACAGGGCATATCTGTAAATCCAAGTTTTTCTTGATAAGGACTGCCACGCCTGCACCTCCCCTCCGGCTCGGAGAAATAAATTTCTCGTAACCATTGAGGAGGGGTGAGAACGCTTCAGGTTCCTTCATCTTGGACTCGATGATCACAGCCACATCTATTCTATGTGAAATGAGGTCGTCCAGAAAACAAGCCTGTTTCCATTTCGACCCCATTCCACGAACATTTAAATATCCTAACTTAAT
>NW_026393577.1:0-1599 GCF_001194135.2 Octopus bimaculoides | reverse complement strand
GGCCTGTCAATGTAGTGCCAGCAGGGTAGGCTTAGGGAATTCTTTTTTATGTTGTTCGTCATTGTTGTTAATTTTTTTGGTTTGAGGTGGGGAGTCCGGGGGATTGGATTTTTTTCTTTTGTTTGTAACCGTCGTGAAATCCATTTCACCTTCATTCACCTGGCTCTCCTCCTCCTCGCTTTCGTCCTTATTTTGTTTTTCGTTCTTCTTTTTTTCCTCCTTTTGGTTTTCAAGGTTTTTTTCTGGATTTTCCTTGGTTGTTGCAGCGTCGGGTTTATGTTTATCTGTGTTTATCACAGCGCTTTTGTCTGTATTTATCACAGCGCTTTGGGGAGGGGCATCAGCCATTTTTTTTTGTGCAGGCGGAGCGAACGTGGCCCTTCTGCCTGCATTTAAAGCATTTAGGCCTACGTCCTTCTACCGATACACGTATGGTATGCCCCTCCCCTACGAAGACTCTATCTGGTAAATTTTTGAGGATTGTATTAGCAGTCTGAATGACCATTTCAAGCCTTTGATCCTTTCAATTTGTTGCCTCTTTCTTTTTCATACTTAGAATCGACGGCTTCCCTTCTGCGTCGTAGATAATAGCAGTTGCTACCCAATACACGTCATAACCATCGGGAATTTCTTCCACCGTAATTTTCGCCGTTCTGCGGCCTAAGTACGTAGGCAGCAGCATTATTTGCTCGTTTTTAAGTGTCTGGGTTGACACCTCTTTCACTACGTTTTCCGACTCGAAGTGTGCTTCTATTGTTGCGCTCTTCACTCCTCGGCAAACGTAGCGAATTTTCTTCCAAATTGGAGATAAGCACCGTTCAACAATTTCGTTCTTAACGTCCATAATTTTCTTTTCCTTTAAGTTGTACACTTTGTAGACCACGGTTTTTTTTTTAATAGCTTCGATAGTCTCAGGGGGCGGTATCAACTTTGTTATTTCACCTTTTTTTTCAATTAAGTTTCTGAACTGGGGGAGCTTCTCCATAGCTACTTCCAGTTCAATTACATTGCCGCCCATGGCGTCAGAAAAGCTTTGTTTTGCCTGGTTGTCCTTGGTTGTAACAGTATTTTTGTCCTTGGTTGTAACAGTATTATTACCTTCTCCCATCTCGGGAAAGTCGGTCTTTGAAGCTAGTTCAAATTTCATAATGTATTAAAGCTTGTCACAGTTGACAAGAAAAATAATTATCAAAAAATAACCTCGAAAGGTTAACAAGAAAAAATAGAAATCTTCTGCCCCGTCCGATAAAAATAAAGTACTAGTCAAGTATTGGTGTTGTTGTAATCGACATGCCCCTTCCCTCAAAACTGAACCCTGCGACTGGCGCCCACTTCAGTAGAAATGTTGTGTTCAAATCAACTTTTTTCTCCTCACTCCTCAATTCTGTTCTTTATATCCATTTAAGGATTTGTTCCAGGAGTTAAATCATAAATTGTTCCACCCAAGCAGTGGCTGGAAGATGCTAACACACCTATATTTGCATCTAAATAGATAATCTCGTATTTGGCCCTAAGGCATTATTTGTTTATTGTCTTCGTCTATCGTTTCAAATTACTATTTGTTACTTTCGTACGTCTACCCTGTATTATTATTATTAT
>NW_026393576.1:0-256 GCF_001194135.2 Octopus bimaculoides | reverse complement strand
CTGTGTATAGTGTGTCGTTTACATGTATGTATAATGTTTGTGTACGGTGTACGCGTGTATAATGTTTGTACGTGTTGTGTATAAGTGATATTAGTGTCTGTAGTATATACTATGTGTTTAGTGTATATACGTTATAGTGCAGAGTGTATAATGTCTAATGTGATACTTCTACACACATACATATATATATACAAACATATACATACGTATACACACATGTATATATACATATTTTTATATATATATATATATATAT
>NW_026393575.1:0-264 GCF_001194135.2 Octopus bimaculoides | reverse complement strand
ACATATATATATATGTATATATATACATATACATACATATATGTATGCATGTATGTCTACACACACATACTCAAATACATATATTTTATATGAATATGTGTTTATGCATGATATATGCGTGTATGGTTTTATGTATTCATGTTTGTGTCTTTCTCTGTGTGTGTATGTGTGTGGGAGCGTTAATACATATATCGATATTCACGCGCACTCACTCTCCTACATACGCTCACAAATGCAATTGTGTGCGTATACACCCATTTATAT
>NW_026393574.1:0-230 GCF_001194135.2 Octopus bimaculoides | reverse complement strand
TATCTGTATGTGTGTGTATGTGTATGTATATATGTATGTATGTGTATGGACATGTGTGCATGCGTATGTATGTGGGAGTG
Source organism: Octopus bimaculoides (assembly GCF_001194135.2). Taxonomy (NCBI): domain Eukaryota; kingdom Metazoa; phylum Mollusca; class Cephalopoda; order Octopoda; family Octopodidae; genus Octopus; species Octopus bimaculoides. Next base: position 150 of record NW_026393574.1, on the reverse strand, counting down.
TGTGTATGTATGTATATATAAAACACTTGAGTTATTTTTCTTTTATATGTACACACATATATATATGTGTATATATATATGTATATATGTATATGTATACGTATTTGTATGTATGTATGTATGTGCATACGTGTGTTTGCGTATGTATTC
>NW_026393573.1:0-256 GCF_001194135.2 Octopus bimaculoides | reverse complement strand
TGTGAGTGGATTTGGTAGACGGAAACTGGAAGAAGCCCGTCGTGTATATGAGAATATGTTCGTGTGTCTGTTTGTCCCCCAGCATCGATGCTGGTACGTTTACGTCTCCGTAACTTAGCGGTTCGGCAAAACAGACCGATAGAATAAGTACTAGGCTTACAAAGAATAAGCTCTGGGGTCGATTTTCTCGACTATAAAAAAGCAGTGCTCCAGCATAACCGCAGTCAAATGACTGAAACAAGTAAAAGAGTAAAGA
>NW_026393572.1:0-505 GCF_001194135.2 Octopus bimaculoides | reverse complement strand
TGATGTTTACCCCCTTTACTGATATACTTTGATAAAATATACACGTGTATACATACACATTCACACATAATATCACCGATTTTTTATTTCCAAGTAGTATTCTTTCTTCTCCCACATGTTTGTTATGTTGCTTCATCTGGTGACTAAGAAGTTCAATATTTGCATGAAACATGACTGCACAAGGTGTGCATCATAGAAAGAGCAGAGGAAGGCTCTTTTCATTTCTGCAAAATGTTTTTTCAAATAGTTTCACAGTAGTTGAAATGGAGCTTCTACATAGTTTCTAACTACCAAATTCCACTTACAGGTCTATTGTTCATCCTGGGGTTATTGTAGAAGATCAATCATTTTCACAATGTGCCATGCAATGAGAGTGAATCTAGACATGTGTGATTGTGAAGTGAACTGCTTAACCACACTATCATGCCAGCACCCATTGCAGTGTACTTGCTTTTGTTGTACTGTTGTACCTGCTTATTCTGGAATGAAGAGTTCTAGCTAAAAA
>NW_026393571.1:0-344 GCF_001194135.2 Octopus bimaculoides | reverse complement strand
CTATGATTAAAATTTCATCAACAGCAAAAATACATAAATGTACATGGGGGCTATGTTCTCATTTATGCCCTGTGACATTCAAACATATACTGCATTACAAGCGCCCTGATGCATAGAATATAATTTCCAAATTTAATAAAGAACCATTCAGTACTTTTGACCTTGTTTTCGATCATAAAAATATCATTTGGGAGATAAGTCCACCATTTGGGCGTCTGAGAATCCTCATAAGAAGCGGAAAATTTTAGGAATACTTCTTGATTTTTCTCAATTGCCTCTGGATGAAATTGCATCGATATCGGAAAGCTTTTAATTTTCCTGGGGGATTCTGCTCCCTTTAAAAC
>NW_026393570.1:0-466 GCF_001194135.2 Octopus bimaculoides | reverse complement strand
GTATGTATGTATGTACGTATGTATGTATGTACGTATGTACGTGTGTACGTATGAGCGTACGTATATCCGTACGTGATGTATGTATGTATGTACGTGTGTATGTATGTATTAATATACGTACGTAATGTATGTATGTACGTATGCACGTATATACGGATGTACGTACGTAATGTATATAGGTATGTATGAATGTATGTATGTATGTTTGCACGTATATACGTACGTACGTAATGTACGTGCGTACGTATGTATGGATGGATGGATGTATGTAAGTATATACATATGTGTGTACGTACGTATGTATGTACGCATGTACTTACGTACGTAATGTACGTGTGTACGTATGTATATATGTATGTATGTACGTTTGTGCGTGTGTACGTATGTACGTAGTTACGTACGTAAGTAATGTATGTACGTTTGTGCGTATGTACGTATGTACGTAGTTACGTACCTATGTACGTAC
>NW_026393569.1:0-221 GCF_001194135.2 Octopus bimaculoides | reverse complement strand
GAAGGGATGATTATTGAATGGTTATTATTTTGATATCATGATATTTTTAATATTTTTTCTATCTTTATATAATAAGTATTTCCTATTAATTCATTTGGTACTTATTGTTGGTTGAGATAGATATATATATCTAATTGTTGTTCTACTTCCAATCTGACGATTAGCTATATCTTTGATTAGAATTTATTTTCGATAATTTCAATTGATTTTAATCGATTTAA
>NW_026393568.1:0-313 GCF_001194135.2 Octopus bimaculoides | reverse complement strand
TATTACTTCCTAGATTACCCGCCCCACCGATATGACTCCCTTTATTTTTTGTTTTATTTATTTTTTTATTTTTTATTTTTTTATTTTAAGTTTTATTTTAATTTTAAGTTTATTCTTACTTGTTTACATGAATATCTGTGTATGTCTTTTTATTGTATCGTTCTTAACCACCAACTTAACACTACACACTGAATCGTGGCGAGGTATGGAAGATTTTCGGAGGACCGGAGAGATTATGTGTGGGTGGAGAATTATACGAGGTGTAGTACTATACAAAATACCGAAAGGATCTTCACCTCTTACATCACACCTT
>NW_026393567.1:0-371 GCF_001194135.2 Octopus bimaculoides | reverse complement strand
ATGGTCCCAAGACAGTGCCCTGTGGAACACCGCTCATTATTTGTGTTTTTGTAGAGGTGGCTCCATTAACCACTCTCCAAGTTTTCCAGCTATGCCAAGATCACGCAGTTTGTGGCATATCACACCATGATCCACTTTGTCAAAAGCTTTTGCAAAATCAAGGTATATTATGTCCACATTTGAGTTGTTGAGTAACTGCCTCAACACCCAGTCATAATGTTGTAAGAACTGGGTCAGGCAGCTCCTACCTGGTCGAAAGCCATGTTGGGTATCACTCAGCAATTTATTTTCTTCAAGGAATGCGATAAGTTTTCCTCTAACTATCCTTTCCATGACTTTGCTGATGTGTGAAGTCAGAGTGATAGGCCTAT
>NW_026393566.1:1268-1814 GCF_001194135.2 Octopus bimaculoides | reverse complement strand
ATATATATATATATATATATATATATATATGTTTGTCTGTCTATCTGAATATATGTGTGCATGTATGAATGTATATAGGCGTGCATACATGTATGCATAAATGTATGTGTGTTTGAATGTATGTTTATATGTACATATGTATGCATGTATACATGGATGTATGTATATATGCGTGCATGTATGTATGTATACATGCACGCATACATGTATGTATGTATGTAAGTATACATATATGTTTGTATGCATTCATGTATGTTTGCATGCATGTACGCATGCATGTATGTATGCATGTATGTACATATGTATGTAGGCATGTATGTATGCCTGTATATACGCATATGTATGCATGTACACACATATGTATGTGTTCGTATATGTACATATGTATAAATATATATGTGTATGTATATTTTTATTCTTTATGCTTGTTTCAGTCATTTGACTGCAGCCATGCTGGAGCACCACCTTTAGTTGAGCAAATCGACCCCAGGACTTATTCTTTGTAAGCCTAGTACTTATTCTATCGAAATCTTTTGCCGAACCACT
>NW_026393566.1:0-660 GCF_001194135.2 Octopus bimaculoides | reverse complement strand
CATTTACTAAATTTATATATTTACTCAAGTGCCCAAAATAACAAGGAGTTTCTACCTCATAAACAGGAGTTACACCACAGTCATTTGTGATCCTTGCTACCCTGGTATCTATTAACCAATTTATTTTGTCCGAGTTAATTATTAACTTAGAGAAAATAAATACATATAATAAAATATATATATATATATATATATATAAGCACATATATATATGCTGAAATATGAATGAGAAGCAGCCAGGGTGATAAACAATACTGAGTGTGCTGATGTGTTGAGTAAAGCACTGGCACAGTTTGGGCTACCTGATGTCATCCACAGTTGGGGTGTATTTCCTTTGGATCTACTTCGGAAATTCTGTAGTGTTAGTTGAGATAATAATTAAGAAAGCAGAAGATGGAATTGGTATAACTCTTTATTTTGTACGACGAGAGTTTCAGCCCATCCTGCAGCTGTCCTTTATGGGTGAGATGGTACATTCATATATTAAATGGTGTCTTGCTAAAGATCTTGATTTTGGGCAGTCATGTTTGTTATTGGCCCACTTAATGAAACAAGCAAATAGCAATATTATTGTCCTAACTCAAGATCATTAGTGAGACAGTTAATCATTATACACAGTTAATGCCCTTTATATATATTTAAATATATCTGTGAAGAAAC
>NW_026393565.1:0-306 GCF_001194135.2 Octopus bimaculoides | reverse complement strand
ATATATATAAGAAAAGACAGACAGACAGAGAAGTAATAAATAAGTAAACTAAATCAAAAGAAATTTTACTATTGAATGTCTGTTTTTGTTTCAGTCTTTTCCGAATTGTTTACATTCCATATATATAATATATTGCATGTGTACATTTATGTGTTTACATGTGTTTGAATTGAATTTCTGTATGTGTACTTCTGCAGGCTTATGCATCTGTGTATCCTTATACATACTCATAATAAATACATGTCCACATACACATTATGTATGTGAATACCCGTCAGAGTGTAAGTATCTTGAGAGAAAAGCTGA
>NW_026393564.1:0-266 GCF_001194135.2 Octopus bimaculoides | reverse complement strand
AAACAGAAGTGCTTTTGGCTGGTGAAGCAATGTGAATGAGAATTAGATGCGGTATGGATAGACAGGGGAAGTGGTTGTGTGGAATAGGGAAATAGAGGAGATTAGGAGAAGCATGTGTTTATATGATATGCGTAGAGAGAAAGGTTTGGGAGAGAGAGTTTTTCTGCTTTGATAGACGAATTTTGTAATTATTTTGGAGTTTAATTATATGTGAAGCAGATCTCTGACTTGTTTTGGAGAATTTGTTGCAATTGCTTCCTCCAGAG
>NW_026393563.1:0-880 GCF_001194135.2 Octopus bimaculoides | reverse complement strand
ATTATTATTATTATTATTATTATTATTATTATTATTATTAGTCCGCCGAGGTTGACTTTGCCTTTCATCCTTTCGAGGTCGATAAATTATGTACCAGTCAAGCGCAGGGGTCGATGTAATCAACTATTCCCCTCCCCACAAATTTGAGACCCCGTGCCTATAGTATAAAGGATTATTATAATTGTTATTATAATTATTATTATTGTTGTTGTTGTTGTTGTTATTTCTTCTCACGGTTCCATAACACACTTCGAAGTTCATGCCTTGAATCCTACTTCCGCTGACCCTATTTCTTGAAGGCCAAAGGCAAGGAAAAACCATTTGTCAGTTGGAATTCTTTGGAAACGGTATCACAGGAATTGTAAGGAGACAAAGAAAAAGGAAAAACAAAAAGTTGTCCGAAAAGTTCAGCGACCGAATTTTTTTCTTTTTTCCAGTCAATCATGGCGGCTATCCCTAGGAATAAGATAAATCCAGATACACAAATTACGAAAAAAAAAAAAGACAGACTTTAAGATATCCTACGGTTAGTATATTAATTAAATTGTGCAGACGAGATAGTATCATGGCGGTACATTTCTCTCCTGTGATCAAATGACGTATTGATGGAGAAAAGAGAAAAATAAAATAAAAACAATTTTTTGCAACTAAATTGAGCCTGGCACATATCGCACTCCATCACGGAAGGAGAATGGCGATCGCCATCTTAATTCTGAACTAAATATCTAGTTGTTTTTGTTTTTTATTTTTTCAGTTTTTTATTTTTTTGTTTTTTAATATTTTATTTTTACCTTCGAGATATTCACTCGAACTGATCGTATCAAGTGTTTGATGACGAGAGAGAGAGAGAGAGAGAGAGAGAGAGAGAGAGAGAGAGAGA
>NW_026393562.1:0-271 GCF_001194135.2 Octopus bimaculoides | reverse complement strand
TGTTACACAAATACAAATGCAAATAACAGGACATAACAACAGGTATCTTTTGACTAAGGATGAATTAAATTAAGCTGGCGTATGTAGAAGTAAAGCCTTATAGCAGGGACATAAGATTAGACAGGCACAGGGAGGAATATAGATGTTGCATGGAGGGTAGCTGAACCAAGAAAGAAAGGTCAGGCTTGGCTGAACACTGGTCACATGGAGAGAGAAGAGAAAGAGGTAGAGGCAGAGAGATAGAAGAATTAAGGAGGGGCGAGAAAAAATG
>NW_026393561.1:0-459 GCF_001194135.2 Octopus bimaculoides | reverse complement strand
TTTATATTGCATTATGCTTGTGTTTTCTCTATTATTGTCGGTTGATCTTGATGAATCAAAGATCCCATAACGAGATGCTTAGCCTCTGTATACCCTATCACAAGAGTTTGCCTTAGAGACACATTAATCAAAACTTAATGGTGGAAATTTAATAACAGCAACGACGTCGACAACATTAACATCAATAACAACAAAAGCAATAAGAACAACAGTAAAAATAACAATAATAATGATTCTTTCTACAAGAGGCACAAGCCCAAGGGGAAGTAGTAAGTAGATTACATCGACCCAGTACACAACTGGTACATAATTTATCGACCCCGAAAGGATGAAAGGCAGACTTGACCTCAGAGGAATTTGGACTCAGAATGTAAATACGGACGAAATGCCGCTAAGCATTTTTCCCGGTGAGCTCACGATTCTGCCCGCTCACCGCACTAATAATAATAATAATAATAA
>NW_026393560.1:0-236 GCF_001194135.2 Octopus bimaculoides | reverse complement strand
TGTTTTCTTGGCTAAGTGCCTTCACGATACGGAGTTTAATGCATACTTAACATTATCAGCGCATCCCTTCGACATACGTCTGTTACTCTGGGAAGGTATTTTCAGACCTGAGTAAACAACGTCTTCCATCACCAACAACTTTTATTTCTTTATCATCTTCCTCTCTTGCTATATATTCATACGTACACTACATGTATGTATGTATGTATGTATGTATGTATGTATGTATGTATGTA
>NW_026393559.1:0-558 GCF_001194135.2 Octopus bimaculoides | reverse complement strand
GTGAGCGTTTGCGTGTCTAGCATTGTATGTGTATGTGTGTGTATATGTATGTGTGTGCATGATTGTGTATGCATGTTTGTGTGTCTAACCGTGAATGTGTATGAATGTGTGTATGTATGCGTGTATGTGCATATGTGCATATGTGAGTGTGTGTATGTATGTCTCTGTATGAGTGTTTTTGTATTTAGGTGTGTATGTGTCTGTATGCGTGTGTATGTATGTATGTCCAGATGTGTCTGTGGGTATGTCTATGTGTGTTACTCTGTATGTTTCAGTGTGAGCATGTATGTATGTATGCATATGTCTATGTAAAAATGTATATGTATGTATATGTGTGTGTGTGTGTGTATGTGTAGGCTTGCATGTGTGTACATATGTGTGTACACATGTGTGTACATATGTGTCTGCTTGCGTAAGTACGTCTAAGTGCGTATGTGTGCATGTGTGTGTATGTCTACGCGTGTATGTGTGTATATGAAATAAAATATAATGATATAAATACAGAAAATGAAAATGGACGGCAGGGAGAGAGAGAGAGAGAGAGAGAGAGAGAGAGAG
>NW_026393558.1:0-301 GCF_001194135.2 Octopus bimaculoides | reverse complement strand
AAATAGCAGTAGTATATTCCCTTATTGGGACTATCACGTTAAGTTGGCAGAATACAACTACTATATATATACCTACATATATACATGCAGACTCTCATAAATTAGCGTGCATGTGTGAGTATGCGAGTATCTGTACGTGTGTGTATACGTGTATGTATGTGGTTATCATACGCTTGTATATATGCATATACATCCATGCATTATATGCACATAAGTACATAGGGCGTGAGTTACTGTTAAAATTCAACAGATGCTAAAATTGTGAAGTAATACGCCGTAGTGGAGATAATAGGCGCAGTGT
>NW_026393557.1:0-396 GCF_001194135.2 Octopus bimaculoides | reverse complement strand
GAGGTACAAGCAACAATGTTTTGACATGATACAACAGTCGTTAATGTTGTATATTAACTCAAGTAGTGTATGTGAATGGTTTGCAGATAAATGTGCACGCGTACACGTAATATACATACATGTATCCTTACTGTCCGTGCTTAAATAGCAATTAGATCTCAGAGCCGTCTCTGCAGTAGAATAAGTAGGAACCACATGTATGCTTCCTGCTTAGTTCATATTGTAAGGTATTCAATGAGATTTAGTACTGTTTACGTACTGAATCTGTATTGCTGTACAGTACATTAGCTGAGATGAAACAGAAATGCAAATGTCGAATCATTCAATTATAGCATTTTAGATCATTTGTATTACAGTATATTACTTAATATATACACACACACACATGTATATATA
>NW_026393556.1:0-892 GCF_001194135.2 Octopus bimaculoides | reverse complement strand
TATGCAGGAGTGGCTGTGTGGTAAGTAGCTTGCATACCAACCACATGGTTACGTGTTCATTCCCACTGCGTGGCACCTTGGGCAAGTGTCTTCTAGTATAGCCTCGTACCGACCAACGCCTTGTACTCGGATTTGGTTGACAGAAACTGAAAGAAACCCGTCGTATATATGTATATGTATATGTATGTGTGTGTTTGTGTGTGTGTGTGCGTGTGTTTTTGCGAGTGTATGCTTGTGCGTGTGTGTGTGTGTGTGTGTATGTTTGTATATGGCATGGCTTAGTGGTTAGTGTGTTGCACTCACGATTGTGAGATCGTGGGTTCGATTCCCAGCGCGGGCTTTGGCTTGTGCTCTTGAACAAAGCACTTCATTTCACGTTGCTCTGCGATCATTTCGACATCTGAGAGATTTCGATTTGATGAAGAGAGTGAGCTTATGTCTACACAAACGTTTGATCTCTATAAACAAATCATTTGTGTGATTGTTCGGTAAGAAACTGTCGAACACTCATACGTTATCCAACGACGGGAGAGTTCATTATTATTATATATACTAGCCCAGGGGTGACAGTAACATGCCTGTTTAGCAGCCACATAGTTCCGAGTTAAGACTTACTCAGTGGCATCGTGCACAAGTGTTTTCTTCTATAGCCCCGGGTTGTTCACAACCTTGTGAGTGGACCTGGTACAAAGAAACTACCCGAAGGCCGTACGTACATACATATGATTGTACTTGCACAACCCTCACAGCTTGACAACCGATGTTAGTTTCTTTATGTCCCTGTAACTTAATAAATTCGGAGAAAGCAGCGGAATAAGTATTTGGAGTAGTAGGTCCTGCATGACTGCATTTGAATAACTAACCAAGTAATAAATAAAAGTGGAGTGTGTGT
>NW_026393555.1:0-276 GCF_001194135.2 Octopus bimaculoides | reverse complement strand
GTGTGTGTGTGTGTTCGTAAGAGAAAGAGATAGACGGGTAGATAGATACAAAGACAGATAAACAGACATACAGGCAGACAGACAGACAGATAGATAGATAGATAGATAGATAGATAGATAGATAGATAGATAGATAGATAGATAGATAAATAGATAGATAGATAAATAGATAGATAGATAGATAGATAGATAGATAGGTAGATAGATAGATAGATATGCGTGCGCTCGTTCCGGAAGTGAGTGAACGCATATTCAGTACTTACCGGATATTTCTGA
>NW_026393554.1:0-573 GCF_001194135.2 Octopus bimaculoides | reverse complement strand
GATGATGATGATGATGATGATGATGATGATTATGACAACAACAAGGATGACAACGATAACAATGATGACGACGACAACGACAACGGTGATGATGAGGATGATGACAGCAATGATGACGATGATAACAATGATGATTCAGACAATGGTAACAACGATGATGCCAATGCCAGTAGTGGCAGTAGAGGGAGTTATGATGGTGTTGCCTGTAACAGCAATGGCTGGCACAAGAATGATGACAACAACAGCAACAACGATGATTATAATGATGATGATGAGGATGGCAATGACAATAACAGTGATGATGACGATGACGATGATGATGATGATTAAGTTGTTCATAGACTGTTTTTGAATTGGCTGTCTACAAATCAATAACTTCACTGGATTATCTAAGTAGATCAAGTCACGTTAAATCTCAGATCCAAATCAAGATTGAACCGTGATGCTCTAATTCTATAATGTCAGAAATAATTTGGAAATATTTTGGGTTACTTTATATTATGCACACACATAAGTCCTGGGTTCGATTTGCTCGACTAAAGGCAGTGCCCCAGCATGGCCGCAGTCAAATGA
>NW_026393553.1:0-478 GCF_001194135.2 Octopus bimaculoides | reverse complement strand
CAGGTTGCTTCACCACATACCGAAGTTCAGAAATAGCAGCTAAAAAATGCCTTGGTACAGAGGTTTATCCTTGGCTAGGTATTTTTCCTGAAGCTGTCTTACCAGAAATATGGCATCAGTGGTGCTTTTCCCAGGCACGAACCCAAACTGCATTTCATCTAAACTGACCCGCTCCCTGAGTAGTTGGGCTATGATTCTCTCCGGATAGCTGGTCCCTCAGTTGGGTTGACATTCATTCTCTTTATTGAGCAATCTTTCGTAGTGGCGTCTCCAAACCTCTTTCTTTGCAGCCTCGTTTAGTGCAAGCGTACCATCATCCATGCGAACACATTTCTCTCCCACGACATCACGATTCTCTCTCACACACTGTCTTGCAACATGAAATACCTCAAGTGTTTGGTCCTCACCATGCAGAACATTGCCAAACTTTTTCTTATCTGCCTCCCCTCTAGCTAAATAAACCTGTCGCCTAGCTTCC
>NW_026393552.1:0-250 GCF_001194135.2 Octopus bimaculoides | reverse complement strand
AAGAATATATTTAAATCGTTATGTTAGGAAAATGTTATAAAATTTTGTGTTAAGTAACATTGTTTTGGAAGAAATAACCGGTTTCGTATTTTCTTTTCAAATTTCTCAAATTTCTTTACCGATATTGTCATCTTTTCGCTATGAAGTGAAGTATGAGAGTTCCAGGCGGGAAGGTAATCAGGGATTTTATCAGTATAAAAGAGATAATCAAAAATGTTGGGAATGACTAGGTTTTATTAATTAAACATGA
>NW_026393551.1:0-236 GCF_001194135.2 Octopus bimaculoides | reverse complement strand
AGATTATCCATGCATACATACATATACATACTTGCATACATACATACATACATGCATACATACATGCATATATGACGTTATATATACATACAGATGCCTACATACGAAAATATGTGTGCATATGTACATGTATATGTATTTGTGCGTGAATGTATGCGTAAATGTATCTCGTTTAGATGTATAAAATGTGGTATATTGCCACTTAAGTGTGGCTGACCCCTAGGGGTGGATGTTAC
>NW_026393550.1:0-512 GCF_001194135.2 Octopus bimaculoides | reverse complement strand
TCAAATAAAGTAGCCCCGAAAAGGGCTTTAATGCGTTCCCAGAGTATATAAAAGTATGTATACTCAAATCGTGAAGCATGTTACGCAATAATAGGCTTATCAGATATAAGATAATAACAATTCAAAGAATATAACTCTGAAAAGGACTTTTGTGCGTTCTTAGAGAATATTAACCTCAGCGACGCTAGTGTTGGTATATTCGTGAATAACTCATTAACCGAAATAAGTGGATCTATTGTTTAGGAAAATACTATTTACTTGTTTAAGGGTTGTACTGGATAAATTGCAAAAATAACTCTAACAGTTTAAATACTGAGAAATAAGCATACTCAATTTGATTTATATTAAATGATTTAGGAAAATGAATGGGTTACTTCCCTTGGCTGTTAAAATCTGGGTGAATGGGTTATTTCCTTTGACTGTTAAAAGGAAATGTATTATATTAGATATATATAAGGAGTCCTATTATCGATTTTTTCAACAATCTGAGTATGGCATGAGGTTTCCAGACA
>NW_026393549.1:0-296 GCF_001194135.2 Octopus bimaculoides | reverse complement strand
AATAAATTATCTTCCCGTTTCTAAATAATTATTTCATATTGATTTCTATCTAAATTTGGATAATTTTTTTTCTTCTTTTCTAGTTGGTAAATAAATTATGAAGGATATTATGTTAAATGGAAAACCAGATAATTGTTAAATGATACTGAACATTTTTATTATAGCGACTTCATTTACTTATTGATATGCTTCCATATGTGCATAGATTTATATGCATTAATGGAAAAGAAGTAATATCGATCACCGTTCTTCTTTTCCCTTTTTTTCTTTTTTCTTTTCTTTTCTTTTTTTTTCTC
>NW_026393548.1:0-389 GCF_001194135.2 Octopus bimaculoides | reverse complement strand
GAATAGTGTCCAGTCAACGGTCAATCATAATAATGGCTGATCATAGCAATAGCCGACCGGAAGTTAGAAATTCTTTTTTCAGGATAGCTAAGAAAAGGGGGAGATAACAAACGGTGATCGAAGAACGAGGGGCTGTGTGTGGGAGATAGAATGCTGGTGATCTTGACGTATGTAGTGTGAAAATGGGGAAGGGAGAAAGTAGTTGGTCAGTTGTAGTGTGTGATGCGAGGGTATTGGTGTGGTGTGATGTGAGAGTTGTTGGGAGGTGGGGAAGGCATGGGTGGAGGGTAGGTTAGGCTGAGGGTGGGGTAGAGGTAGGGGTCTGTGGATAGGATGGGTTATGTGGGTAGGGGTGGGTGGTGGGTGTAAGGAATTGGATGGGGTCGAGT
>NW_026393547.1:0-361 GCF_001194135.2 Octopus bimaculoides | reverse complement strand
TTTATGTAGGTATGTATATATAGATGTGTGTGTATGTACGTGTGTGTGTATATATATTTATGTACGGATGTATGTATGGATATATGCATGTATATGTAGATATTTATATGTATGTAAGTATGTGTGTGTGTAATTGTATGTGTGTGTATTTATGTGTGCATATATGTATATGTATGTATGTGCGTTTGAATATATGCATGTATGTATGTATGAATGTATTTATGGATGAATAAATGTTTGTATGTATTTATGTATGTGTTATGCCTGTACGAATATATCTATGTGTTTATTGATGCGAGTATCTGTGTGCGTGTGTATGTATGTATGTATTTATGTATGTGTGTATGTATGAAAGTATGTA
>NW_026393546.1:0-486 GCF_001194135.2 Octopus bimaculoides | reverse complement strand
AAATTATATTGATTCTAGAACGATTGTGCTGAAGAGAACACAGATGTTGTCATGTAAGTAAAATACTAATGTCGAAACCGGTACACAATTAATTCTTTATTCTGTATATTTCTCATTTTGTCTTGCCCGCTTATGTTCTGGTGTTTTGCGAAATTTTTTTCTGGAGCACATTATTTTTCTTTGTGGTTGGGTCGTTGATGACCTCTTTCTAGCATATAGGATGCCCACTTAGTGGTCATCCCTTCTTATACACATGTAATACAATTTTTCTGAATTTTTAGATTTTTTATATGCTAGGCCACTTGGTTTTAAATTGAATTAATATTCAATTTATCACCCTCTATATATAAATAATATATTAGTATATGTAGGGATATGTATATATATGTATAAGTATATATGTATATATATATGTATATGTACATATATATATTTGTATACATACATATATCATCATCATCATCATCATCATCGTTTAACGTCCGC
>NW_026393545.1:0-571 GCF_001194135.2 Octopus bimaculoides | reverse complement strand
CTCATTGACTCATATACTCATATATACATACATAAGACAGTAGGGTGTGAGTTGAGGGAGATTTGGTTGCTATTTCTACCAGGTCTAGCTACCATGATAAGGTTTCCCCTCTCAGCCTCATACACACATATATACATAGATAAGACAGTGGGCTGTGATTTGAGGGACATCCAGTTGCTACTTCTACCAGGTCTAGCTACCATGTAGAGATCTCCCTCATTGACTCATATATTCATATATACATACATAAGACAGTAGGGTGTGATTTGAGGGAGATTTGGCTGCTATTTCTACAAGGTCAAGCTACCATATACAGGTCTCCCTCAAAACACAGATAAAACAGGGGACAACATTATTTATATCATTATATGATCGAACACCACGCAACCATTTCCAAGTAAGTTTTATCATACATATATACATAGATAAAACAATAGGTATGATTTGAGGGAGATTTGGCTGCTATTTCTACTAAGTCTAGCTACCACGAAGAGGTTTCCCTCTCTGCCTCATTCATACACACATATATACATAGATAAGACAGTAGGGTGTGATTTGAGGGAGATTTGGC
>NW_026393544.1:0-536 GCF_001194135.2 Octopus bimaculoides | reverse complement strand
CATACACACATACATACATACATAGAGAGATAGAGAGAGAAAGATCACAGCTGTCTGACAAATGTTAATGTGAAAATCTATGTAACAGTTTGTGAAGTTTTTGGAGCTGTAATAAAAAGGGCATATACCCCTTCAGGTAGATGGCCCTGCTGAATCTGTAGAAACGATGTAGGTAGAAACTCTATAAGATGCACCCAGTGTAAGCTTTGTCTGTGTCGCCAGATCCGGTTTCATAATCGGGTCAGAAACGAATCTTTTAACCACCTTTTTCTGCTCCCTGTCAACTGAGGATGAAGGCAGACCAAGCTAACCTGTGTCCAACTAATTTTGGCCTTGTGCCTTTACTAGAAAGGATTATTATCATTATCATTATTATTATTATTATTATTATTATCATTTTGGCAGAGAGCTGGCAGAATTTTTAGCATGCTGGATGAAATGCTTAGCAGTATTTTGCCCGTGGTTACATTCTGAGTTCAAATTCCACCTTTCATCCTTTCAGGGTCAATAAATTAAGTACTAGTTGCGTACTGGGG
>NW_026393543.1:0-542 GCF_001194135.2 Octopus bimaculoides | reverse complement strand
TATAATAGTAGGTCAATATACCGATTTCGTATATTGTTAAACAATTCAATTAAATCTATTTTTTTCAATATAATTTTGATTATATCTTTATTCTCTCAAGAGGTACGGCTGAACTCATCAAATATTACCTCATTACTTACTTAAGGTATTTATTTACATAACAATAGATTTGTTCACGGTTTGTGTATACACTTGAGACATTGATTTCGATCTGAATTAAGACTTTAACTATTTCAAACATTCTGCTAAATTAACTTAGCGATACTCTTTTTCAGCGAGCAAATCATAGAAGCAATTCAATTCTGATTGCCTTGATTTTATGAAACACCTTGAGAGAGTTGGCTTCATTGTATATTATTCAGATATTAGTCTATAGCAATTTATCTTGATGAAGAAGGAAAATATTGCAGCTCATGGTGCGCTTAGAGGCAAATAACACACGAACCATACTAATTCACCAAGTTTTAAAAGAAAACTACTGAGGACATTATGAATTTATCAAGTATTCTTTTTTTTTTTGCTATCTTGTATATGATTGTAGA
>NW_026393542.1:0-618 GCF_001194135.2 Octopus bimaculoides | reverse complement strand
TATGTATATATATATATATATATATATATGTATTTATATATGTATGTATACATATATACATATATATACATATATAGTTATACATTTAAGTTTATCTAAGTTTATGTATATATACATTCATACATACAAATACGCTTGTCCATATATATATATATATATATGTATATATATATATATATATATATAGAGAGAGAGAGAGAGAGAGAGAGAGAGAGAGATAGGAGGAGTGGGCTGACAGTTACTTCGATGTCACTGTCATAACTCTTAGAGTTTGATAAACACGTACTCTACAGGATGGTGTAACTAATTCTTCTGTTAAACGTTAAATCGTTTTTATGCATAACTTCATTGTTGGCACTCCGTCGTTTACGACGTCGATGGTTCCAGTTGATCTAATCAATGGAACAGCCTGCTCGTGAAATTAACGTGCAAGTGGCTAAGCACTCCACAGACACGTGTGCCCTTAACGTAGTTCTCGGGGATATTCAGCGTGACACAGTGTGACAAGGCTGACCCTTTGAATTACAGGTGACAGAAAGTTGTGGTGGAAGGGTACAGCAGGGTTCACCACCATCCTCTGCCGGAGACTCGTGGAGCTTTAGGTGTTTTCGCTCAATA
>NW_026393541.1:0-488 GCF_001194135.2 Octopus bimaculoides | reverse complement strand
TCAACATATAGAATAAAATGCGTATGCTATGAACTTATTAAATTAATCATTTTATTAGGTTTCTTATCACTTAGAATTATGGATCTTCTTTTGAATATCAAGATAATCTTTATGCCAATATTTAACGCATATACTGATTAACTATTTAAGCAATTAACTTATGGGTTGTTTGTTTAATCATTCGACTAATCCATCAGTGACTTATGATTGTAATAGTCCATTTATCACTCATCATCACCTATTCAGTAACATACCCTCCCTACACTAGATCAGCTTCAAGATTACTTTGGCCTGGAGATAGTTTTCAATTTTTTTTGTAAAAAGAAAACAAACAAAATCTGCCTACTGATCCGTATCTGGGTTAGATTTTAATAATCGATATAAGGTGTGAGAGACGCTTTTGAAACTTTCTCCTATAACTATTTTGACTAACTCGAAAAATGTATATTTAATATGTAGAAATAGTTTCTAGTTTTCTGATATGCATA
>NW_026393540.1:0-398 GCF_001194135.2 Octopus bimaculoides | reverse complement strand
TATATGTATAGATATATATATAGATATAGATCTATATGCATACGTGTATAAGTATACATATGTGTAGATGTATATATATAGGTGTACACATATATAAATGCATACAGATATCTATACATATATACACCCATACACACACACATACATATGCACATTTGGAAATTATATTCTATGCATAATGGCCATAATCTCCATGAAAATTCATATGTTTTTGATGTTGATGAAATTTTAACCATACATATTACACACAAATAAAGTAATATTTCTAAACTTTTTTTCTTTTTAGAAGTTACAAAGATCCCTTCATGGGGACTTCACACCCACAATTTAGTCATTTTTTTCCTTAGAAAAGACTAATACAGTTGTACCATTGGTAGCTATAGGGTCACCCGAACATA
>NW_026393539.1:0-258 GCF_001194135.2 Octopus bimaculoides | reverse complement strand
CACATCCTCTGATAACTCACGGATGGTGATTTGACAATTTCCCCTCACAGATGCATGCACATCTGCGATGTTTTTTTTCTCAATTCATCAATATCGACATCTTTTCAGCTCATACACTTTCTGCAATCTTGCGTAGGCTTCTAAGCAGGCATCGCCAAGCTTTTGGCAAAATTTGATGCAGATTCATGGTCAATGTGAGGATCACACACTACACACCTTCCTTCCAAGCATTGCTGTAAACAGCAGAAGTGAGCTAGA
>NW_026393538.1:0-448 GCF_001194135.2 Octopus bimaculoides | reverse complement strand
ATATATATGCAAGGAAACACATATAATCTGATCTTCTTTATATGTGATATTTTATATATAGCAACAAATTACTTTATGTGTATATGACATTTATAAATTAGTTATTTGCATCATTTTAACAATAAAAAATGAGTTAATAAAAAATATTTATACTCTTAATTTTAATTTCATTCTTTGATAATCAGATTTTTTCACTAATAAATCCTGTTTCTATAAGATTAATAAAAAGCAATTGTACACATAAATATACATTTATACATTTAGAAAAAGATAGTGAAGGAAAGACAAGATATATATATGAGTATATATATATATATCTCTCTCTCTTTCTCTCTCTCTTTCTCTCTCTCTCTCACTCTCTCTCTCTCTATTTATATATATATACACACACACATGTGTGTGCTTATACATACATACATAGATATATATATGTATATATATATATATA
>NW_026393537.1:625-901 GCF_001194135.2 Octopus bimaculoides | reverse complement strand
TGACATTTTCGGACAACTGCTTATGATGTGGGTGATGTCTTCAGTGTGAATTCCACAAAGTCTGCATCTGTTGTCACATTTTGATGCCTTTCCTGCATCTCTATCCCTTTTCTGCATCAGGAATTTGGTTGATATTTCCTGTTCCTAGATTACAAACGCATACCCTTCAAAGTGGGAGGCAGTAATCCGGTTGTTGCTCCACTACCTTGATGATCAATGCTACTACCACCTCGGAGCTTTCTACTAACATATCCATGCATAATCTTCTGCTCATAT
>NW_026393537.1:439-611 GCF_001194135.2 Octopus bimaculoides | reverse complement strand
ATCTGATGATACGTTGCGGTAGAGTCGTGCGACGTCTTTGGGCATGTATTTAAGATCATCAGACAAGGAATGCTGCTCAAAGAGCTGCCTTGCAAGTTTTATGATGTTATTATCTTCATGTGTGCAAACTTGGTCAAGGGATGCACTTCGACGCTTGGTGGTTAAAATATGT
>NW_026393537.1:0-429 GCF_001194135.2 Octopus bimaculoides | reverse complement strand
CAAACTTGGTCAAGGGATGCACTTCGACGCTTGGTGGTTAAAATATGTTGTCGAAGGGATATGATGCGACATTCAAAAGCAAGCCTCTGTCTCCTTCTTTCCGTTTTAGGTAGAGACGGTCTTCGTCACTGTTGATGTGGAGATTATGTGTGCTTGTTAGTATCTTCCGGGTTTTTCACATAAATGGTAGAGACCTCATCAAGCGTCCAATCAAGTAGTCTAAATGTTGGTTTGAGTTCTAGTACCTCAAACACATTGTGGACCACTGTTTTGTTGAATGCAGAGAGTTCCGAGGTCGATATGTATGTATATATGTATGTATGTATGTATGTATGTATGGTAGATAGATTGATAGCAAAAAGACAGACTAACAAATAATATATAGATACATACTTACATACATACATAAACACACAAACGGAGAGACAG
>NW_026393536.1:0-311 GCF_001194135.2 Octopus bimaculoides | reverse complement strand
TATATATACATACATACATACATACATACATACATACATACATACACAGAACATACATACAAACACGGATGTAGGATATACAGCTGATTGTTTTCCCGCCATTACGTAACGAGTCCTTTATTTCATCAATCTTGTTTGCGTTTGGATGAATGGCAAAGTCAACTTCAGGAGGATATGAACTCAAAACGCAAATGTAAATAATTAAATATTGCAGAGTATTTCTATCTTTTCCGTAAAAACGTTTCACAATCGATCATCACCATATCCTGTTCAGTGCACAACTACTTTCCATTTCGAGGAATACATCTTTT
>NW_026393535.1:0-443 GCF_001194135.2 Octopus bimaculoides | reverse complement strand
GTGTGTGTGTATACGCATGTGAATGTGGTATATTGCTATTCTTATATGCATGCCAATAATCAGAATGCAAAGCCAACTGGTTTAAACGAACAAAAATCGTTTAGAATTTATAACTGGGAGGGAAAGAATTAAAAAAATGATACACGGCTTTGCTACACAAAGACCCAACCTCAACTTTCGGGGCATCAATCCTGCTTGTTTGCGTTTACCTCTGCCCTCACTACGACTGGCAAGACCACAGCCAACTGCGATTTAGCAATTTCGCTGTCTCTACATTCGTCTGTTCGTTGTCTTCTCTCGGGGTTGGGCGTTTGCGAAAATGATTGGAAGCCTAACATTATTTTAGAAACACCAACCTTTCTTTCCGGCTAAAATATGTTCCATCGAGAGAGAGGTGTGGTTTATTTATCTTTATTTGTTGGGCCCTAGGACTCACAAGGCTG
>NW_026393534.1:0-387 GCF_001194135.2 Octopus bimaculoides | reverse complement strand
CACAGTCAAATGACTGAAACAAGTAAAAGAGTAAAGAGAGAGAGAGTAAACCCCTGCGATTTCGAACTGTCTGCTTAATCTCCTGTGATGTGTTGGTGGCCACTGATGTTATCCCTCGGACAACATTAGTGGCATGGAGACGGGGGAGGCTGGTAGGCATGGGCAACTGCTGGTCTTCAATAAACAACCTTGCCTGGACCTGTGCTTCAGAGGAGAACTTTCTAGGTGCAATCCCTTGGTCATTCATGACTGATGGGGGTCTTTACCCTTTTAGTTTCATACATAATGACACTGTTAGTGAAACATGAAATTAATGAATGTAGAATGATTTATGTATATTGTTGTTGTTGGCACTCCATCGCTTACGACGTCGAGGGTTCCTGTTGA
>NW_026393533.1:0-293 GCF_001194135.2 Octopus bimaculoides | reverse complement strand
TTATTTTTAGTGAATATTATATATTAATAATTAAATAATACTATGATTTTTACAAATTAAATAACATAAATATTTTGATTAATTTATTTAATGTAAATATATTAATTTATAGTATTTTAGCTTCTTTCGTGTATAATACTAATTTACCAGTTTTAATTTATTAGACTTTAAAATTATTTAAATTCTAAAATTTCGAGTAAATGTTTATAATACAGTTAATTTTTTTAATTATGATTAAAGCTAAAATACATTTTGATTTTATTACTTTTCTTTACGCCATATTTTTATTACTT
>NW_026393532.1:0-437 GCF_001194135.2 Octopus bimaculoides | reverse complement strand
TACATACATACGTACATACATACATACATACATATATACATACATACATAGAAATGTTATGATGAACGACAATATGTCGGCTATGCAATTATGTACTGAGCTGGTGAGAGATTGAAGGTTGCTAAGGGACCAATTTCGATTAACGTTCAGGTATAGAAATTGGCGACATGAAAGACTGCTTTATTGTGGAGACATTAACGATCACAATGCTGTCGAAGATAACCAATAATAACGCTCACACTGGTGATGCTGATGAGGAAGGAATGAGGATATCGATGATGATGTTGATGATGATGATGATCATAATGACCATGATGTCGATTTTGACAACAATGATGATTATAAGTATAATGAAATATAAAGGAAATAACATTATCATCATTGTTGCCATTATTATTATTATCATTATTATCATTATTATTATTATTATTATTATT
>NW_026393531.1:0-450 GCF_001194135.2 Octopus bimaculoides | reverse complement strand
TCTGAAAATATATAATCTAACACGACGTTCCCTATGTAAAGACGCACTCATAAAAATAGACGGAGAAATAGGCAAAGATACAAACAAGAAGATAGAAAGGATGTTGATGAGTAAGACATGTGAGAAAGATAAACAAAGAAAGAAAGAGTGAGACAGAGAGAGGTAGAGTTAATAAATAATTTTTGGTGCAAAAGATTATAATATGTAATGATTTCAAATCAGTTTCGGGTAGGAATGTCATGTGTTACCCACTAAATCTTCCCCTGATGTCAATCAATTCTGAAAACTAAATTTGATCTTCTCCATATAATTTAAATTTCATTTCTGCAATATTGCTGAAGGAGATATAGAAATATGGCGGCTAGGTTTGTCTTTATGTGAGAATACGTAAATGTCGATCAACACAAATACAATACACACACGCTCACACACTAAGGGACATCTAGCAAT
>NW_026393530.1:0-296 GCF_001194135.2 Octopus bimaculoides | reverse complement strand
GTGTATGCATGTGTGTGTGTGTGTGTGTGTGTGTGTATGTGTGTGTGTGTTTGTAAGTATATAAAACTTTAATGTTTATATTGTGTATACTTCAAAGTACATATGAATTTTTATGTAAATATATAAACATACATCCATATATACACATACATATATATATATGTATGTATATATGTACGTATATATATTTATATACATATATATACATGTATATATATATGCATATATATATATACACACATACAAATATATATGTATATATATATATATATACATATATATACACACATATATAT
>NW_026393529.1:0-209 GCF_001194135.2 Octopus bimaculoides | reverse complement strand
TATATATATATATATATATATATATATATATACGTGTGTGCGAACAAACGTATGCAAGTAGCATTTATTGAATAGCAGGTTGACTTAGCTCTTCAAGTTACTTAAAGTTTCCTGGGCGTGAAAGCACGTTCAACTCTACAAACATTTGTTTCCAAATGCTGCTCATCATATGTGTGTGTGTGTGTGTGTGTGTGTGTGTGTGTGTGTGT
>NW_026393528.1:0-346 GCF_001194135.2 Octopus bimaculoides | reverse complement strand
CTTGCAGTTCCAAGCAATACTGATTTTTGTAGGTGTTCTACCTTCACACTGGCACCAATCTTTTTGAGCCATGTTGGTAGTTGAGTGCTGATACTGCCAAGTGCACAGTTACTCTCCTCATTGACCACAACCTTCATATTTCCCACTTCAAATCGTCATAGTTGTTCAGTTTTTCTTCTTTCTCTTTTATCCTATTGTCATCGGAATATGCTATGTCGATTATCATGCTAGTTCTTTCTTTATTATTCACTACAACAATGTCCGGTTTTCGATGTCTGGTCATATGATTGCACTGAATCATTGCATCTCGCAGGATTTTGCAATCTTCATTCTCGGTGACTCGTTC
>NW_026393527.1:0-462 GCF_001194135.2 Octopus bimaculoides | reverse complement strand
TATTAAGATCTATAACAGATAATTTTTCTTTATTCGTTTTATTTACTTTCAAAATTCCAACAGTTTTTATTGAATATACAGCGTTGTTTGCTTGTCGCTACTTAACATCCTAAGTTAATATCCTAAGTTAACAACTCTACTTAGTTACTCTATTATATAACGGTTTTCTTAACCGATATTGTAAGCAGTTTCAATATGTTCATGTCGTTACAACCTGATTATAACTTTTTTTTACACATGTAATTTAAGTACAATTAATAATGTTGTCTGTTGTTTGTTGTCTGCTGTGAATTAATATAACTTGGCCCTGAAGAGATGCAAGGTCCCATTTTCTTATCTCAGACAAGAGTGAGTCGCGATCTTGTATTGAAATGTGCATAGGTTATTAAACAAGTTTTATTACAGGATTGCATTATGGCTCTTATTTAAATTGATATGCACCCAAAATTGTATCACATATTT
>NW_026393526.1:0-909 GCF_001194135.2 Octopus bimaculoides | reverse complement strand
AGTAAATGAGTAAAAGAGTAAGTCCTTCCAGAATTTTCTAGATGCATATCATTGCATATCTTCCCCGCCTTCGGGAAATATATGCAGATAAAACATCAAAGTGCTCAATGCATTTTTGCAATCGTTGATTTTGAAACAAAATCTAAATTTTGCTTCAGTTCTTGAGGCCAAGGCATATTAAAGATCTCTGTTTCCGTACTCTTGGAAACAATGCAACAAGCGTACGTACAAATATTAAATACATACGCACAGGTACACACAAACATGTCTATACATAAAGAACGCTAAATACTTTATAAGAAGCCCTGTACCATAATTATTACTGCTAACAACATCTTCAGGAACAGTCGTCAGTAGCATCCCTACCATCACACATCTCTATCATCAATACCGTTAACAACAGACAAACACCTCCAATTACACGATGAGATTTACTGCAACCACCATAACGACAGTCTCCTCCAACAGCCATGCTATTTTCACCATAATCAAGGTTTCGACTACGTCCGTAACCGTCGCTGTATTCTTCTGTGACCACCACCAAAACCACTACTATCATCACCACCGACACCCCCACAAACACCGTCCCCGTCACCGTCGCCGTCTCAGCCGCCGCCGCCGCTGCCGCTGCCATCTTAGCGAGTATGCATGGATAAGATGTTGGTTTAATGTTGCAATCATACAAATGTCATGTGATTGCAATATCACATGACCTTATCTACGCAGCCATCTCTCCCTAAAATCTTTGTAAATGATTCCTTGTGATTCGTAAAAAACAAGATTAACACTCCCATACATGCATACATACACACAGACACACACACACATATATAAGGAATGTTAATCAAACATATATACGATTATACAACAGAACACAAATATATACATACATACATACATACACACACA
>NW_026393525.1:0-326 GCF_001194135.2 Octopus bimaculoides | reverse complement strand
CATGGAAAGCGGACGTTAAACGATGATGATGATGATGATGATAGGTATGTATGTATGTATTTATAATAGCATAAAATACAATTATAATTAAGGACACAGAGATTTCTATGCCTATATACTGAAGATAGATGTCTAACCACTTCAAAATATCACTTAACAATTTGTACGTGTTGAAGTGGTTAGACAGATTTAGCATCTATCTTCAGCATATAGGCATAGAAATCTGTGTGCTCTTAATTACATTTGTATTTTATACTATTATAAATATATATATACATGTTACAGAGATGTACTTGCATAGCAAGTGACCTGATCTGAGATCGTGT
>NW_026393524.1:0-243 GCF_001194135.2 Octopus bimaculoides | reverse complement strand
CGCTCATATACCAGAGGGGATCCCTTAAAGTAGTAGTCAGTTTCCGTTACTTAAGTGACCAAGTTAGTAGTGGGGGTGGTTGTTCCAAAAGCATAGCTGCTACAATAAGAATAGGCTGGGCGAAGTTCAGAGAGCTAGTACCTCTGTTAGTAATGAAGGGCCCCTCTCTCTCTCTCTGAGTGACAGGCAGATGGTATGATGCCTGTGTATGAACAGCTATGCTACATGGCAGTGAGACATGGG
>NW_026393523.1:0-261 GCF_001194135.2 Octopus bimaculoides | reverse complement strand
ACATACGTACACACTGTATATATGAACACTTATTTGTACACACACACACACACACGTCTTTCTCAATACACACACACTCAGGCATACATACACACATGAACACACAAACACCCACACACAAACACCCCCACACACACACAGCTTTCTACACAAGTACTCATTTCTACAACACATACGTACATATACATTGTATATTCTGACATTTATTTGTACACTCACACACACACACACATCTTTCTACACTCACACACACACACACAC
>NW_026393522.1:0-459 GCF_001194135.2 Octopus bimaculoides | reverse complement strand
TGAGACACATACATATATTCATATAAAGCTGTTAAAGAATTTGTCAAGAGGTTTACTAGGAAGGGTTGGAGGGGAGGGATCCTTACCTGTACTAAGGACCCTGATTGGCCTCCGCAGATGGCTGCGGAGGTCGTGTGGGAAACAGACTTGTACAGGGTGATGGATTCCTTCCCCGAGGATGCATTCCGCTTCTTGCTGAAGTGGCCCGATCGAGAACCATCGAGGTGCTTCAGTGAAGCACTGAGTCAGGTCGGGTGGTAAAGTGTAAGTGGACGAGTGCCTCATATTGAAAGGGCATGTGGCCCATGAAAAGAAAACTGTAAGAGGCAAGTGCCTCATTTTCAAGACATGATGTAAAATGAAATTGTGAAGTAAGAGGTGTATAGCCTCAATTTGTAAATGATGTGTAAATTTATAAAAGAACAATGTTTTAGAGAAGCAGAGTTCGGCGGGCGGCTT
>NW_026393521.1:0-323 GCF_001194135.2 Octopus bimaculoides | reverse complement strand
TTAATTCGTCCTTAGTCGAAAGACATCTGTTTTTATGTCCTGTTATTATTCTTACTGTATTTCTGTAACATTGTTCGTTTTTTTCCGTCCTTGTTTTTGTATACATTCGCTGCTTTCTTGCAATGAATCTAATGCTTTGTTTTCCCTTGGGGCTGGCCAGATTGGAGCAATATCGAGAATAACCAGCCGAAATTGCAAGGATAATCTGGATCTCGACTGAAGAGAGAAAACTCCGAATGACCTGTCCGAGTTTTCTTGGTATCGTCTATCTGAATGTTTTGTCTCTTTCTTGTATCACCTAACTGTCTGGATGTTTTGCGTTC
>NW_026393520.1:0-587 GCF_001194135.2 Octopus bimaculoides | reverse complement strand
CGCTCTACCTGTTTATTTATTTATCTATCAGTGTATCGATGTTTTTATCTACTTTCAGATTCATCTATCTATCTACATACCTACCGATCCAAATATATACACATGTGTGTGCGAGCTCGTGTCTGTATGTCCGAGTCTTTGTATATATATATATACGTGTGTATATAAATATATATATACACACACAAACATACATATATACATACATAAATATATATATTCATATATATACATATATATTCATATATATATAGATATACATAGATAAATGTATAAATATACATATATATATATGTGTGCAGAAATATATATATATGCATACATGCATATAAACACACACACACCTACACTTATATATATGTAAATACATATATATATATATATATATATATATACATATATAACTCCACACACATATACATACATACAGAAGCGCATACGCAGATATGCATATATATAATACAGAGATAAACATACATTCATAAACATTCATTATGCATATTAAACAAGTTAAAGAATTTGATCAACAGAAATTGTCACTTTTTCAGCATTTGACGATCGAAGAAATTCTTCACAGAAAATGGGAG
>NW_026393519.1:3927-5588 GCF_001194135.2 Octopus bimaculoides | reverse complement strand
TCAACTTAAACAGGCCATTTCTCTTAAAGTTGCCTCCCTTCGTGACAATTATCTGTTGCTCTTTAAAATTCTTTTCTCTGTTTCCCTGGAGTCAGAAGCTTAAGTGGGTTATTAAGAAGATATCACTGAAAATAAATTACTCAGACAATTATAAACGAAGAGACTATTAACTTTGGAAGAAATATTACTAAAATGTGGTTTGTTTTCATGAGTAATGAGGATTGTGAAATTAAAGAGCTCCTTACTATTAACTGCCCTGGCCTACCCCCATCCCCAGTAAGTTTTGTTTTCTATCCCCAAGTAGTTTGCAATCATATCTCGTATTCATAACCATCTATAATCTAAAAGGACATTTATAATAATTATTATAATGAGAGCATTCAAAGAGAAATATGAAGAGACAGTGAAATCTTTCACTGGTCACCGACTGCTTTAATTCAAAATGTGGGCATAAATCCTAATGTCTTCACTTGGTTATACATTTGCTCTTTTTTTATGTTTATTATATAGCATGTAGATATGCTGGGTAAAAGAAACAAGTACCAGATATATTCAGAAGTCAATTTAGTCATCCTAATGTGCTTCATGTGTGTGATCAGGTGTTTGTGAGGAGAGACAGAGAGGTGGACGGACAACACGAGAAGATAAGGTATTGTATTTGCCATTCAGAAATCATGGAAACACCTAATCCTACATGCCTCTATTTTCGTTGCCCTTTCTGGAAACCCTGCAACCAAAGGGTTGTTTTTATATTTTTCTTTCTTTTTTTTTTGTTTTCACTGAATGTTCCAGAATAAAGAAATAAGTTTCAGTCTAATAAATGGGAGGTTTTTGTGGGATAACAACATAAAAACACACACAATCACGACTAGATACAAACATTCTTATAGATACATATTGGAGTTAGTGCAAACAGGGGAATACAAGAGATAGACTCTCCTAGATTAGAAAGTGTGTATGTCTATTTATATATATAAATATATATATATAAATATATATAAATATATATAAATATATATATACACACACACACACACACACACACACACACACACACACACACACACACACACACACACACACACACACACACACACACACACATATATGTCAAAAACAAAATTATATAAATAGCATTTAAAACACTTGCAGAAGGTAAAAAGAAAAGCAAGTCATTTCCATCTTGTTTTTCAATATAGAATTGAATTTCACTGATTAACAACAAATCTCAACAATAAAAAGATAAAACCAAATATAAAAAGGGAATAATTTTGAACAAAATAAATAAAATATGAATGATATCTTATCTTTGCCTACAGCAATAATCTTTAGAATGAAATACGACTTGTGTTTTTGAATGAAGTAATATTTTTGAATGAAATTTTATTTTTGCATATTTTTTTCTTGATGAGCAAATATAAAATACAATATACAATATTTTGTGTGTGTATGTGGTCCTTTGTATTTGTGTGTGTGGGAGTGTGCATTCATGCTCAGAAGAAATATTTTGTTATGTTGGCGAAACTAATATCATCATAATGCAAACAAGTCTTTTGTTAAGCTAGTCAAACAATGCAACAATACAGAGTAATGTCTGAATTATGTCTATGATAGAAAAGAGGAAAAAAAAAATATTCAAGTCAAAAAAAAAAAAAAAAAAA
>NW_026393519.1:925-3917 GCF_001194135.2 Octopus bimaculoides | reverse complement strand
AAAAAAAAAAAAAAAGAAAAAGACACTGAAATAAGCCTTCAGCATGGATATCATAACAATAATGAATAATACTTTGATAATTTCCCTTCTAGAATATTTGCAAATTACATCTTAAAAAAAAAAGATTTATTATTTTCAATACAAGAAAAATTTTCCATTGATTAGTGCTTATAAACTGCAATGGGGTGAAAGGCGAAAGCCGAAATTGAACTCAGAACCCAAGAATACAAAATGAGATAATAAGCAGCTGCTCATTCAGATATTTATCAATGAAAAATAGCAGGAACCACTCACCTAAAATGTTAGGGAAATTTTTTTTAGCACCCTCCCCACCCTTTATTGTTGAGAAACTACAGTTTGCATCCACATAATTCTTTCTCCATCATGATAACAGAGGTTTAAGAAGTTGGAAACTGGCTTAAATTTATTAAAGATGGCAATTTGATTTGATTCTTGTAATCCTCATAGCTCCATTCCCGATGAGAAACATTGTGAAAAAGGAAAGAGAGATTCAAGAGAGATTCTTACAATCATACAGCAATGGTGGCATACCAAATGACACACATTTTCAGCAGGGGAACACTGAACCAAGTCAACTTTGTGCAAGGGTCTTTTGTTAATGTCTTACAGGACTATCAATGACCTGCAAACTCAGGGATGAGTTGAGTCCAAGGGACTGCAATTGATGGTTTCTCAATTCATGTGAAAGGCATATATGAAACATTTGTGAAAACTCTGGTGTTGCTGTTACATGGTGCTGAAAGAGGAAGACATGCAGGAGATGGATAGAAATAGTGGAGTTTGATCTTATGGACCATGCTCATGTCATTTTTCTCCATCTTTATACATTCAAACTGCATCATAGATTGACATGTACCTTTGACCTACATCAAGACAGCTGTGAAACAAGCTGAGCATTGAATTAAAGTCAGCTGATGCATGCATGTGATGAGGACTGTCCTAGCACAGGCCTGGCATAAACAATGAATGATAGTTAAGAACAAGCATGTGTGTATATGCGCATGTAGGTTTGTGTGTACACACACACACACACACACACACACACACGTTAATGGTCAAAAATCCTTTGGCGGGAAAGCCTACACAAATTCAATCATACATAAAAAAGCAACACAGGTGCCAAATATATTCAATTCAATTCTTGAAAAATGAAATATGGATTTAAGAATGCTATTGTTCCAAACCAACAGTAAAAAGCTTACAAGACAATATGAATAATATATAAAACGATAAAACAGATTCGTGTTTTTGATTAGGAAATTCATTCAAATTCACATAAGTCTTCATCCGTCCAAAGATATAACTAATAAATATTGCACTCATACAAAACAAATAACCTAGTTTCCCCACAAAAAGCGATATCTTTGTTTCTCTTCAGGTACAAAGAGAGAAACTATTATTCTTTGCCATTGGTGACTTCGGCTTTCCAGAGTCCATAACTGCTCAGGTCACATGACAGGGGTTGGTTAAATTAAAGGGGATCAAATAACTTTTTGTAATATATTTTATGAATAAAAACTATAAGGTTGCAGAATATAGATAGGTAGAGGCATGGCTATGTAGTTAAGAGGTTTGCTTCTGAACCACATGGTTTCTGATTCACTCATGTGGCACTTTGGGCAAGTGTCTTCTACAATACCTCCAGACCAACTAATGCCTTGTGAATCAATTGGGTGCAGAAAATTCTACCCAATTATGGAAGACTGTCATATGTGTGTGCCTGTCCTTACACCATTTCAAAAGCAGCGTTGGTTTGTTTATATCCCTATAACTTAGCGGTTTGGCAAAATGCATCTGTAGAATAAGTACTTGGGATTGGAGTGGTGTTCGACTAAACTCCTCATGGGTTGCCCAGCAGCCTGCAGCTCAATGTCTGAAACAAGTATTAAACACAAAAAAAAAGAAGAAAAAACAACGTACATTGATATTTATTTGTAAAAGCCATTTCCGTTTTATTTGGACGTGAAGAGCGTTTAAAATATATATCTCGGACAACTTAGCAAATAAATATTACTTGTAATGAATGGGCTTCTATAAAAAAAAATTGAACAACCTATGATGTCAGTCGTAGTAATTAGTATATTTATTATAACATGTCTTCCGATTCAGAGGTTCCAGGGATAAATTGAAAAAGTAAAAACGAAAAAACATTCAAAAGAGATAACGTGCGCGCTTATATTTTGCAACAAGCAAGTTTGAATATTAAGAGGAAGACATTTAAGTATGTGTAGAGAGCTGGGAGTGTGTGCATAATTTAGATCATGAAATGTTACTTAAATCCGTGGCCACTCCAACATTTTCAATGCTTTTCACGGAAATCTTACAACAAATGAATCGTATGTTTTGTGTAACCCTCATAAAACATTTTTTTTTCTTTACGTAGGTTTGTTCTGCTAACTAGGACCTGAGGGAGAGAGAGAGAGAGAGAGGGGGGAGGGAAGAGGAAGAGAGAAGTGGTGTTATATTCAGTTAGACATGGTGAGGGCCAATCTTTGGCCGAGACATATCTATATCTAAGTTATCTTACACACAAAGAGAGGTTTAACAATGCAAACAGGATAAATAAAACTAAAAACATGAGTATATATACGTAATCTTCCAGTTTCGAGAGGTAAAAGAAATAAATAAAAATATTCAAGGGAAATAACTGAACAACTTACCAGTATTATCCGTACTACTTTTTCTCTAAAACAGCATGCGATGGAATTTTTTTTATAAAAGTTTAAAATGTTTTTTTTTTATAAAAGTTTAGGGTTCAGGTTAGATGTTGTGCAGCCGGTCTTCCACGAGGCATTTTCGATTTCTCATAAGAAACTATGATATTCAATCACGTGTGATTTATATATAAACAGTTAACGTCAATCAAATCACGTGATTTATTTATAAACAAAGTAGTACGGATCATACTGGTAAGACGTTCAGTTATTTCCCTTGTATTTTATTTACTTTTTTAACCTCTCGAAACTGGAAG
>NW_026393519.1:0-809 GCF_001194135.2 Octopus bimaculoides | reverse complement strand
ATATATATTAATCGTCGAAGTTGTAAAGTGACTCAAAACCGACAGTTTTGGTCACGGCACTAACCAAACCCTCGGACCCAGAGTCACTTTGCAACTTCAGCTGTGTGGGAGAGAGGGAAAAGCGAATGCATTTCTCTAAGTGTGAGGGTGTGATGAGGGCGTAATGGCAACCTGGGTGTGCACAGTAAAAACATAATGCAGCTATGATATAATTCGCATAATTACATTTACTATATAACATATTTGAGAAGCATCTCTTCCCTCGTCCTTGCCTTCATCTGATCTCTTAGTAATACTAATAATTGGACAGTTGCATCACATCTTTGTTGGTGATATTTCCGACCATGCATGGCAAAAAAAAAGAAAAAGCGCGGTTGACATCGTGAGAAGTAAACTGTACAAGTAAATCCTAATTGAAATGCCATCAATGTTAAACTGCAGAACACCAGCAGAATGTATGGAATGTCTGCCATGCTACACACACACACACACACACACACACACACACACACACACAGAAGTTACAAAGTGACTCAAGAGCCAACAGGTTCGTGCTGCATGGCACTTAGCAAGTTTGTTAAGTACCATGCAGAAATTCTCACCCTTGACTCACTTTGTAACTTCTGATGATGAAATACACACACACAATCGTATTTTAGGTTCTATTTTCATTTGCAATACCAACTCTATGTGCATGAGTTTACAAACAAAGTACTCAATACAAAATTAAAGTGTAAATATTAGGATGTTGAGATGACTTACTACTCATCACAACGACCAGTGTATGAATACACGCACGCTATTTTTTT
>NW_026393518.1:0-330 GCF_001194135.2 Octopus bimaculoides | reverse complement strand
ACTCTCTCACATTTCACTGCCTTCTCCTCTTGCTCACTTTCCCTCCTTTTTTCACTTCACTGTGTCCCTGTCTCTCTGCCTCTACCTCTCTCTCCACGTGACCGGTGTTCGGTCAAGCCTGATCATTCTTTCTTGGTTCGGCGGTCGTCCGTGCAACATCTATATTCCTCCCTGTACCTGTGAAATCTAGTATCCCTGCCGTAAGGCTTTATTTCCACATACGCCAGCTTAATTTAATTCGTCCTTAGTCGAAAGACACATGCCGTTATGTCCTGTTATTTGTATTTGTGTAACATTCTCCGTTTTTGTTTCCGTCCTTGTTTTCGTATA
>NW_026393517.1:0-414 GCF_001194135.2 Octopus bimaculoides | reverse complement strand
GAATATATTTATACTATAATTGCGCTATTCACATCTCTGTGTGTGTGTGTCTGTGTCACAATTTTGTTACCAAACTCCCCCGTAACCACTGGACCGATTCCGACCCAACTTGGCGTGAGTAACCGTGGGTACGAGGAGAGTGTCAACATCTGTATGGGATTCACGAAAATTAACCGGTCCGTTTCCAGTCTGGTAAAATCTGACAAAACGAATAACCCCTCTCTCATTATTCAGTGACACTTCTACTATTCCTCATGCTTACAAGCTCTTTCTCTTACTGAGAACTGTAGTGTGAGGAAAGGTAATTGACGAATTGCAGAGAATGTTACCTCTCATACTCACTCTCGCTTAATCGGTTGCGCGCTTTTCTATGTCTCCTTCAGTGTTACTTTGGTATTTCTCTCACATATGTAT
>NW_026393516.1:128-257 GCF_001194135.2 Octopus bimaculoides | reverse complement strand
TTTGTTCGTTCGGTCGTTCGTTCGTTCATTCGTTGGTTCCTTCTTACGTAGTACGTTCGATCGTTCGTTCGTTCATTTATATGTACGTACGTACTTTCGTTCTTTCGTTCGTACGTACGTACGTTTGTT
>NW_026393516.1:0-118 GCF_001194135.2 Octopus bimaculoides | reverse complement strand
TACGTACTTTCGTTCTTTCGTTCGTACGTACGTACGTTTGTTCATTCGTTTGTTCGTTCGTTCGTACGTAAGTACATTCATTCATTAGTTTGTACCTTCGTTCGTTCGTTCATTCTTT
>NW_026393515.1:0-308 GCF_001194135.2 Octopus bimaculoides | reverse complement strand
ATATATATATGTATATATATATATATACACACACACACATATTTATACCCAAATATTTATAGTTTTATAGTTATAAGCATATATGTTCACACATTCGCACATACGTATACACATGTGCGTGTTAGTGTGAGCGACCCCCTGTGTGCGTGTGTGTATGTGTGTGTATATGTGTAATCATATGCTTAAGCGTGTATTACAGTTGTCTTTTTGTATCTAATAAGATGAAAGATCTATATCAGATTCGGGTTGGTTGAGGGAATAGAGGACGAAGAAGCTGCAATTTGTGAACCGATTTGACTGATCATGCT
>NW_026393514.1:0-359 GCF_001194135.2 Octopus bimaculoides | reverse complement strand
ATGATGATGATGATGATGACGATGATGACGATGACGATGATGATGATGATAACGATGATGATGATGATGGCGATGATGCCGATGACGATGACGATGATGATGATGATGACGATGACGATGATGATGATGATGACAATGATGATGATGATGATGATGATGATGATGATGATGGCAATAGCCTTCGTCGTAGCAGGAAATTATGATTGCTATGACCGCTTTAGACGTTCCTTAAGATAACTCTAGTTATTATTGTCAATATTACAACTATTACTATCGTTGTTGTTGTTGTTGTTGTTGTTGTTGTTGTTGTTGTTGTTGTAATGGTGGAGGCGCTGGTAGTGATGGTGGTGGTGGTGGTG
>NW_026393513.1:0-536 GCF_001194135.2 Octopus bimaculoides | reverse complement strand
ATATATATATATATATATATATATAAGTTCACACAAATACATAAGCGCTCATGCACTTACCATACTGTGCACATTAATGCCGCATAGAAATGTCTGTAACTAATATTTTTCTATATCTTAATGTCTATCTACGCCCCATCTCATCTAGTATGTACTATACATTCATTAGGATTATTAATATTATCATTACTAGCACTATAATTGCTATATATTTTTCATGACCATTATTAATGTCATTTAACATTCACTATATTAAGTCTCTTTTACATTAATTCTGCTATACACCAATATCTGAATTGTATGGAATATAATATTCCCTGTTTTTGTTTTTTTTTGTATATATATTTTGTAATCACGATAGATTTATTTCTCTGTCTCTTTTCCACTCATCCTCTGTAAATATATATAAATCAGTGCGGATTACAGACGTATATTTGTATGCATATGTGTGTGTATGTGTGTGTGTATGTTTGCCTGTGTGTGTATATGTGTGTGAGTATACATATACATATATATATATATATATATATATATAT
>NW_026393512.1:0-468 GCF_001194135.2 Octopus bimaculoides | reverse complement strand
AGTTACCATCCAGTCTCCAATTGGATGGTCGAATACTTTCACAGGCAGCTTAAGGTCGCTTTATGTGCCTCTCTAGATCTGCAGTCTTGGACTGAATTTCTGCCTGTCGTTCTTCTTGGTTGTCACACTGCTGTTAAGGCAGACTTTGGTTTCTCCTCTGCCAAACTTCTTTATGGTACCACTCTGGCATTATCTAGTATGATGTTGGCATCACACATTTCACCACTTCCTTATCAACATCGTACGTTACCAGACTTCATTCCTATTTCTCCAGTTTTCCACCTATGCATTGTGACCAGTTACCACCATCTCATGTCCCACCGGTCATTGACAAGTAGACTCATGTTTTTGTTTGGGATGATTCTGTCAGGGGACCTCTTGTTTCTCCCTATAAGGGACCATTTTGGGTGCTATCATGCACACCCAAAATTTTTACTATTGACATGAATGGTCAGACAGAGACTGTCT
>NW_026393511.1:0-498 GCF_001194135.2 Octopus bimaculoides | reverse complement strand
AAATGCTTAGCGGTATTTCTGAGTTCAAATTCCGCCGAGGTCGACTTTGCATTTCATCCTTTCAGGCTTCATTAAATAAGTACCAGTTACGCACTGGGGTTGATGTAATCGACTTAATCCTTTTGTCTGTCCTTGTTTGTCCCCTCTGTGTTTAGTCTCTTGTTGGCAATAAAGAAATAAGAAACGTCGGGCGAAATGCTTAGCGGTATTTCGTCTGTCTTTACGTTCTGAGTTCAAATTCCGCTGAGGTCGACTTTGCCTTTCATCCTTTCGGGGTCGATAAATTAAGTACCAGTTGAGTATTGGGGTCAATGTAATCGACTGGCCCCCTCCCCAAAAATTTAGGACCTTATGCCTAGAGTAGAAAACAATATCTCTTACAATTCATTCTCTGTCTAACAATCAATTAAGGACGCTAACAATCTGTTTTCTTTCAGTCATATGAAGATTTTATTGAAATATTTTACAACATAATCCTTCAAAATATACTAAAAAAAA
>NW_026393510.1:0-228 GCF_001194135.2 Octopus bimaculoides | reverse complement strand
ATGTGCGAGTGTGTGTCCACCAGCAGATGTTTTTTTCACATGATTTTTATTAAAGTTTATTAATTTTCTCTTTAAACTCAGTCACGTGCAACTCAGTATGCAGTATGTATAAGTGTGTAGGAGGTGTATCCATGCGGTGCATGTCCGTGTGTGTGTGTCTCCATGTTCGAGCACGTGTGTCTGTATGTATAATTATGTCTGTGGTTGTAATTGTGTGCATGCATGTAT
>NW_026393509.1:0-488 GCF_001194135.2 Octopus bimaculoides | reverse complement strand
CCTTTTTCCCCCTTTCAATCGTTAAATACAATGATGCGAACGTAGTGATTAATTTTAGAACTATTTTATTTCAGCAAATGTTATTTTATTGTTTGCAGTTTTCGAATTGCCCACTGTTGCATTCCAAGCCTTGATCCAATTGTGATTTGCAAACCAGAAAATGCGTTGAGAAAATCTAATCTACCAAAGATATTGGCAAACCAATAATTCCACAGATATGTCTTCCTGGTGCTCTTTTCTTAGTTGCTTCCATTTTTGCTGAGTAATTTCTTCTTTGTAATGTGTAAGCTCTGAAGGAATCTGGTTACAGGCATTACGGCCATTGCTAGATGTGTGTGTCTTTGCATTGACAATTCATTTGTGATTTGCCTTTCTGTATATGTGTGTGTCTGTCAGCATGTATGTATGTGTGTATGTGTGTGTGGATGTATGTATGTGTGTGTTTATGTGTGTGTATGTATGTGTGTGTATGTATGTATGTGTGTATG
>NW_026393507.1:0-493 GCF_001194135.2 Octopus bimaculoides | reverse complement strand
ATATATATATATATATACATATATATACGTACATACATATAATCAGCAGCAAATATTCAAAATTCAATATTTATATAGATATTAATATTGCTTTGTGAGTTTTAGCTCTCATTTCTAAACGTTTGCAACAATTAAACGATTCCTTCTATGATTCTATGATACTCATTCTCTCACTCTATGTATTTGCGTGCACGTATACTTTTGCGTAGGATGAGAGATGTTTATTCTACATGTGTTTATATAATATATGCGAGGAAATGCTTTATTTGTTTTGTTTCGTCTTTAGCCAACGCGTTGTTAACAGTGTTAAGATTGAAATAACGCCCGAAATCCAGTAAATGCTCATTTTGAATATTTGAAGATTTGACTATATGTACACACGCACGCGCATAAATAGAGTTCTATATATATTTACATATGTATACATTTATATACGCACCCACACACAGGCATGTACATATGTGTGTTTATAAACATGTATATTCATAAATAT
>NW_026393506.1:269-374 GCF_001194135.2 Octopus bimaculoides | reverse complement strand
AACAGAGAGATCTTTTCTGTTGCTGTCACAAATTTTGAAATTTAAAAATTAATTGAAAACTTTCAAATTTGGTACACTGGTGTACTTTTTTATGCTGAATCCGAA
>NW_026393506.1:0-259 GCF_001194135.2 Octopus bimaculoides | reverse complement strand
AAACTTTCAAATTTGGTACACTGGTGTACTTTTTTATGCTGAATCCGAATTTGTGATTTATTTGTTTCAGAAAAATGTTAGAGGTCTAAAGTTTGATCATTTTTGCCCAATCAGAAGACAGGATTTTTATGTAATAGCTGTCATAAATTGAAAGTAAACATTAATCTTTTACTTATTTTAGTCATTTGACTGTGGCCATGCTGGGGGACTGCCTTGAAGGGTTTTAGTCAAACAAATCGACCTCAGGACATTTTTTTTT
>NW_026393505.1:0-666 GCF_001194135.2 Octopus bimaculoides | reverse complement strand
AAAAAAAAAAAGTGCAAGTATAAAATAATGTGGACGAAACGATTATAATAAAAAAAATTGTGCGCTGGCGAACGGGGTGGGGTGGGTGAGGACAGGACTTTGCAAATTCACACGATCTAACTTACAGGATCCGAAAACTCAACGTTAACACCCGGTCACAAAATTAAGTATAAAAAAATAGTGTTATAGGTGTAAAACAAAATGTAGTAAACGAATGTGAAAAAGAAAATGCGTGCTGGCGAAGAGTGTGGGGTAGGGAGAGGACTGGGAAAACCACTTGCCCAAAGTGCCATGCAGTGGGACTGAACCCGGAACCGTGTGGTTGGGAAGAATATACATTTTCTTGAGGGCAAAAAATCGGATCGTGTGAATTGTCCATGAATGGAAGAAAGGAAGCAGAAGAGAGGTTGGGAGGAGTATTTATGTAAATTCAGACCCGTGAATTATTTGGACATCACTACCTGTGCAACGAATATCAAAGTGAGCTTAACTTTGAGCAAACTTTTAAGTTTCTCATCGATAAGCTTGTCAAGAAGTAGCCATATATTTGTGTGTGTGTATACATACATATCAAAATAAGGATATCCAGAGGTAATGCAGTACGGTCGTTTCAAGAAACTCCATTTAATTGAACAATGCAATCATTACATCAATTTAAATGCAGAG
>NW_026393504.1:0-301 GCF_001194135.2 Octopus bimaculoides | reverse complement strand
TGTGTGTGTGTGTGTGTGTGTGTGTGTGTGTGTGTGCATCGATGTTTGCAACGAAATGTGCAGATATGTGTGCATACGTGACTGTCTGTCTCTACCTGTTATTCTGTCTGGCTTGTAGCTGTGTGTACGTATACATATGTGTGTGCGTGTGTGTGTTTGTGTGTGTGTGTGTGTGTGTCTGTGTCTGTCTGTCTACACACTATTATGTACATATATATATATAGATATACAAATATATATTGTAAGATATTTATACACTCCTTTATGTTATACATACATATATACACACACATACATATAT
>NW_026393503.1:0-237 GCF_001194135.2 Octopus bimaculoides | reverse complement strand
TTTTTTTTTTTTAGCTCTTATTTAATTTTTTTGAAATATTCTCATTTTAAATTATTGCTACTAATATAATAAAGATGCTAATGGAACAGTGCTGCTTAGGTGATATTTAATTTAAGTTAACGAATGTGTGTTTTATGTATGTATAGTTTGTGCGGGTTATATATATAGCTATGTATATATATATGTATGTGTGTGTGAGTATCTGTATTGTAATGGCTTTACAGAAAGAAAGGTCCT
>NW_026393502.1:0-236 GCF_001194135.2 Octopus bimaculoides | reverse complement strand
TAATACATACATATATACATACATATATACATACATGCATTCATAATAATACATATATACATACATGCATGCATTCATAATATATACGCGCGCACATATATCTGTGTGTGTATGTGTATGTATGTGTGTGCATGCATGTATGTATGTGCGTGTGCACTTTAGTATTAACAACCTATATAAACACTCAACTACAAATTTAAAGAAATGGGAAATGGTATTCTTCTATTCCCGTTCAT
>NW_026393501.1:0-401 GCF_001194135.2 Octopus bimaculoides | reverse complement strand
AAAAACCGTTACTCTGAGTTTCACGTTCCCGTTCATCGGACAGTTTTGAA
Source organism: Octopus bimaculoides (assembly GCF_001194135.2). Lineage (NCBI taxonomy): Eukaryota > Metazoa > Mollusca > Cephalopoda > Octopoda > Octopodidae > Octopus > Octopus bimaculoides. Next base: position 351 of record NW_026393501.1, on the reverse strand, counting down.
ATATGCAGCTCCACAATATTGATTAAAAATTATACTTAAACCGACAACTATTGGTGCACTTGGTTACGTTAGTAAATGCCTAAATGACAACGAGAAATAGGTAGACACACGTAGACATATAAATACCCATACACATATATTTATACACTTAATCGGATCTCAATTCCTTTGCCTTCATAAGGACACCACCGTGACAGTATTCTCCAGTACTCTCTATTTGTTGCGTTGTGTGTCACAGCTCGAATCTCTGCAAATGATTTGCATATCTACTCTTTCATGTTATTCATCCAACGTTTTCGGTGTTCGATTCTAATTTATTCCCTTACACGGTTCCTTCATGAATGTTTTTTT
>NW_026393499.1:0-454 GCF_001194135.2 Octopus bimaculoides | reverse complement strand
TGTTAATGTTTGTCTTTTTCACAGAGTTTACCTGTGGAATTCAGGAATGATATTCTAACAGGATACTGTGTCCAATACATTGATGGAAGTTCATCAACTAATAACACTGAACAATGCCTGGATTCAAACAATTTAATAGTTGACTCTTTATATAAAGAGTTTCAAGATCTTCCAAGGAACCAAACACTTACATTTTCCATTGTGGCAGTAACCAAAAGTAAAAGAATGTCTCAACCTGCATTTATACAGGTGAAAAACACAGGTAAATACATCTTCCAGTTTTATTTTTATTTAGAAGATTTTTAGAATCATTTGATTAGTTTTTGAAATGTATAAATGATAACTATTGAGGCATCTGTACTTCTCTTCTGTTGATTCATTTTCTGTTGATAGATGTCCTTAGAATGTTAAGAGAATCCTCATCATCATCTTCATCACCATCATCATCATCATC
>NW_026393498.1:5469-10478 GCF_001194135.2 Octopus bimaculoides | reverse complement strand
ATATATGTTTGTATGTACGAATGTATGTACGTATATATGTATGTATGTATAGATTTTGTGTTCATGAATGTGTTTTATGCATATGTATATGCACTCACAAACACAATCTCTCTCTCTCTCTCTCTCTCTCTCTCCCTCTCTCTCTCTCACACACACGCACAAATAAATATATGTACATAGGTATCTATGGGCATGTGTGTGTATGTGTGCGTGCGTGCAGATGTGCGTTTGTGTGTCTATACATAGGTATTCACATATCTATCTGCCTGTAAGCAATAGGTATACAGATGTATAACTGTCTATACATGCATACATATACATATATATACATATATATATATATATATATATATATATATATATATATATATATATATATATATATTATTTATTTATTTTTTGTTATATAATTGAACGCGATGCATCCATTTCTGAGTAAGTTTATATGTATGTATGGATGTAAATATGTATGTATGTACACACACTCATGCATGCATACATACATACATACATACATACATACATACACACATATATACAGGCATACATACATACATACATAACATAACATAACATAACATACATACATACGTACGTACATACATACACACACACATACATACATACATACAAACATACATACATACATACATACAAACATACATACATACAAACATACATACATACATACATACATACGTACATCCATTCATACATACATACATACGTACATCCATTCATACATACATACATACATACATACATACATACATACATACATATATTTGGAATGTTGCCAAGCTCGCAATTATATATATTTCGCATGTTTCTACCAGTTCGATGGTCAAAAGGCCATCGTTACAAAATACTGAATTTCCAATCACCATAGTGCCGTGTATTGTAGCAGAAACAAAAAAGAACAAGGAAACAAAAACAAACAACAAATCAAAACGAAAAGCAAAGAACAAAACCAAGTAACAAGCAAAACAAACAGACCTTTTAGATATGTACATATATTAGTAGCAACACATAATAAATATCTTTAATATAGATAGAAGTTCACACACACACACACACACACACACACACACACACACACACACACACACACACACACACACACACACACACACACCAACGTTTCATGAATATGTATTTGAGTTCGTGTGTGTATGTGTGCATGTACGTGTGATTGTGTGATCGTGCGCGTATGTATTGCACTTAGCTTACAAATATGTGTGTGTACGTGTGTGCGTGTATGTGTGTGTGTCTATGCGTGTGTGTGTATACAGACATGCATATTTTATACACTCATACAAACATACATACAAACACACACACACACACAATCATATGTGTGTTTGTGTGTGTTTATTCTACTCGTTTATGTATATATTTAAGTATCTTGTCCACCGAAGATAGGGACAACTGCTGTGCTGATGACGTCCATTGAGATAGAAACACATATCCCTAGTTGTGGTTTTGTCTTCAATATAATCAAACCACCTTTTGCCACCCCCTCCCTAATAACATACAAATATGCTGAATTCCTGGGTTTTGTAATTATCTCCCTTCCGCATTATAACTGGTCCTGATTGCCACCAATCAATTTGCTATATCTTGTCATGAAGTGGAGATAATTTCACAAAACAAGAATTCATTCTGTATGTTATTCAATATATCTTTATTCATATTTGTGGTTTTAGTCATTAGACTGCGGACTGCGGCCATGTCGAGGTAGGGGCTTTAGTCAAATATATCGTCACAAGTACATATATTTTACGTCTGGTATTTTTTCTATCGTACCCTATTGCCAGGCCGTTTAATTTATGTGGACATAGACAAAACGACATAGTTTGTCTAGCGATGATGGTGTTATGGGATAGACACAGACAGAAACACACACACACATATATGTATATGTACATACACACGATAGGATTCTTTCAGTTTCCATGTACCAAATTCGCACACAAGGCATTAGTCGAACCGGTGGTATTGTAGAGCAGTGCTACTTAAAGTGGTGTTCCGCGGACCGGTGCCGGTCCGCGAGCTATCAGCTGCCGGTACGCGGCGAGTTTCCAGACAAGAAACATTATAAAATGCTTATAAAATGCCTATTTAATATTACTCTTTTACTTGTTTCAGTCATTTGACTGTGGCCATGCTGGAGCACCGCCTTTTTAGTCGAGCTAATCGACCGCAGGACTTATTCTTTGTAAGCCTAGTACTTATTCTATCGGTCTCTTTAGCCGAACCGCTAAGTTACGGGGACGTAAACACACCAGCATCGGTTGTCAAGCGATGTTGGGGGGGGGGACAAACACAGACACACAAGCATATACACACACATACATATACACATATATACATATATACGACGGGCTTCTTTCAGTTTCCGTCTACCAAATCCACTCAAGGTTATAATAGAAGATACTTGCCCAAGGTGCCACGCAGTGGGACTGAACCCGGAACCATGTGGTTGGTAAGCAAGCTACTTACCACACAGCAACTCCACAAAATGAATATGAAAACTGTCAACTTGTTTTATATTCATTATATATATTGTTTCCGATGTAAATCAATATTACTAAGAAAGTTTGAGAAGCATTGCTGTAGAGAACATTTCCCAAAGATGCTTCGCAATGGGACTGACTGGACCTGACACTCCGTAACTTAGCGGTTCAGTAAAACGAAACTGTACAAGACTTTAAAACATGTACTGGGGTCGATTTATTCAGCTAAACCCTTCCTGGTGGAGTCCTAGCATGGTCGCAGTCTATAACTGAAATAAGTAAAAGGTTAAGCGTTTGAGAGTGCGCGCGTGTCTGTGTGTTTGCTTGTTCCTCATCACTGCTTAGCAACCAGTGTTGGTTTATCTACATCCCCGTTAAGTAGCGCTTCAGCAAAACGAGACCGATAAAATAAGTACCAAACATATAAAATAAGAACTGCTGGAATCGATATGTTGAAACTAAGACCTTTTAGGACGGTGCCCCAGCATGACCGTTGTCCAGTAACTGAAAGAGGTAAATAAAATTTTAAAAAGGTGTATGTGAGTGTGTGTGTGTGTGTGTGTGCGGGGGAAGCGCATCTACACAAACACAGCATAAGTGATTAAAAAAAGCAAGACAAAGAGAAAGAGAGAAATAGAGAGAGAGGGGGAGAGAGAGGGGGAGAGAAAAAGAGAGAGAGAAACAAAGACACAGAGAGATAGGAAGGAGTGAGAGAGAAAGTGAAAGTGAAAGAGAGAGACAGGGAGGGCAAAAAAGAGCGAAGTATCCGTTTTAATAAGTTTTAAAACGCCGTTACTCTGACTTCCATTGTTTCCCGTGAACTTAAACTATATAAATCTCATCATGTGTTCTGACGATCGTGACATGGAATATGGGCTTGGAATATTTTCACTGAAGGCTATATATTAATCAAAAGCCTTTTCAAAACACTACTGACAATGAACGATGTGTTATTAATTCATAAGGTTATTAAACAGAAACCACATCGCTGTTTTATAAATATAACATGCATGAATATATATACACACACACACACACACACACATATATATATATGCATACATACATTTGTATATATATAGACATATATATATATATATATATATATATATATATATATATATATATATATATATATATATATATATGTATGTTTGTATATATATATACATACACCTGTATGCATATACATACGTATATTTGCATACACATACACAGATACGTATACATTCTTTTATTCTTTTATATGTTTCAGTCTTGTGGCTGCGGCCATGCTGGGGCACCGCCATTGTAATCACCTTTTAATTGGCCAGTTCTATGGGTTTGGCTTTTGGTGATAGAGTGAGTTCGATACCGCCGTCCTCTTTTGAGTTTCCTGTCTTGATATTAGTTCGTCTGGGATCTTGGTTGTTGTTGGCACTCCGTCGCTTACGACGTCGAGGGTTCCAGTTGATCCGATCAACGGAACAGCCTGCTCGTGGAATTAACGTGCAAGTGGCTGAGCACTCCACAGACACGTGTACCCTTAACGTAGTTCTCGGGGATATTCAGCGTGACACAGAGTGTGACAAGGCTGGCCCTTTGAATTACAGGCACAACAGGAAGTAAGAGTGAGAGAAAATTGTGGTGAAAGAGTACAGTAGGGTTCGTCTCCATCCCCTGCCGGAGTCACGTGGAGCTTTAGGTGTTTCCACTCAATAAACACTCACAACGCCCGGTCTGGGAATCGAAACCGCGATCCTATGACCGCGAATCCGCTGCCCTAACCACTAGGCCATTGCGCCTCCACAGGATCTTGGATAGCAAGAGGTCAAGTTTCTTGAAAACATCTCCTCCCACTCCATGGAGATCCCTCAGATGTTTTGCCAATGAGCTAAATAGCTGTGGGCCCTTGAATCACAAGCTATTGCAGTACATGGTCCTCGCCTTAGATGACACAGCTGGGGGCTTTTGGAACAGTGCAGTGACGTTCATTTCGAGGTCCGGTATAACTCTCAAGTCCAAAGTTTGGTGCCAGCCCCTCCAGTATGTTCCACACATATATCACTGCATACTTCTCCCGTTTTCGCTCCAGGGAGTAGAGTCGGAGCTCTTTCAGTCTCTCCCAGTAACTCAGCTGTTCCATTGATGCAATTTTCCTCGTGTAGTATTGCTGAACCGCCTCGAGTTCTGCTATTAATCCTACAATGTAGGGTGACTATAGTTGAGAGCAGTAGTCCAGACGGCTGAGGACAAATGTCCACCATAGGAATAGCACAGTTTCCTGGTCCCTTGTTCTGAAGGTTCTCAGAATCCACATTATATCTTATACAAGGCGCAGGAGTGGCTATGTGGTAAGTAGCTTGCTTACCAACCACATGGTTCCCGGTTCATTCCCACTGCGTGGCACCTTAGGCAAGTGTCTTCTACTATAGCCTCGGGCCAACCAAAGCCTTGTGAGTAGATTTGGTAGATGGTAACTGAAAGAAGCCTGTCGTATATATATATATATAT
>NW_026393498.1:1501-4737 GCF_001194135.2 Octopus bimaculoides | reverse complement strand
AGGTTAGGAGTTGTGTGTGTGAGAGAGAGAGAGAGAGAGAGAGAGAGAGAGAGAAAGAGAGAGAGAGATGAGCAAGAATGAAAGAGCAGACGATATAGAAACATAGAAGTAAAAATAAAAATAAAAAAAGAAGCGTAGGAGTGGCTGTGTGGTAAGTAGCTTGCTTGCCAACCACATGGTTCTGGGTTCAGTCCCACTGCGTGGCACCTCGGGCCGACCAAAGCCTTGTGAGTGGATTTGGTAGACGGAAACTGAAAGAAGCCCGTCGTATATATGTATATATATATATATATATATATGTATGTGTGTGTATATGTTTGTGTGTCTGTGTTTGTCCCCCCAAAATCGCTTGACAACCGATGCTGGTGTGTTTACGTCCCCGTAACCTAGCGGTTGGGCAATAGAGTCTGATAGAATAAGTACTAGGCTTCCAAAGAATAAGTCCTGGGGTCGATTCGCTCTACTAAAGGCGGTGCCCCAGCATGGCATCAGGTGAATGACTGAAACAAGTAAAAGAGTAAAAGAGTAGATAAAGAAGGAAGGAAAATCGAATGGTAGAAAAGAAGAAAATAGGGAAAAACTGTAAATGAAAAGAAAAATGTAGAGAAAATGTTGAAAGAAATAATGAGAAAGAGAAAAGACAAGAAAAGAAAAAAATGATAGGAAGGAAGAAAGAAAGAAATGTTGAACGATAGACTAGAACGGCAGAGAAAATAAAAGAAAGCAAAAAAACAATGATATTGATGGAAACAGAAAAGCGTCGGACATTAAAACGACACTAAATGAATAATATATAAATAAAACGGGAACGTAACCGATGGAAGAAGGCAGAAAGAATGAAAGAAAGAAAGAGAAAAACTGAAAGAATGAAAGAAGGAGAGAACTGGAGAAATAATGCGTGTAAAAGAATGGTGCCAAAAGTAAAAGAAAACAACAGACACACAACTGTTCTTGGAAGCGATAATGATAATGATGATGGTGGGGTGTAATGGCAAGTGGTGGCGGTGGCGGTGGTGGTTGGTGTTAGATGACGAAGAATTAGAAGTAGAAGAATTAATTAGTAGTAGTAGTAGTAGTGGTGGTGGTGGTGGTGGTGGGAGGAGGAGGAGGAGAACACAGTAACAACGACTAGAAGAAGAAAATGATAAAGAAGAAATGAAAAAGAAGAAAAGGAAAAAGAAGTGGAAGAAGATGAAAATGAAAAAGAAGAAAATGAAAAAGAAGAAGAAGAAGAAGAAGAAGAAGAAGAAACGGTTGGCGATAGTGGTGATTGGTGGTATGGAGATGTAAAAAATATACAGAAAGAAAAAACAAAAAGAGAAAGGAGGAAAGAAACAATGAAAAGAGAGAAAGAGGGGGAAAGAAAGAAAGGAAGACAGAAAAAAGAACGAAATGAAAGAAAGAAAGATAAAGCCAGAGAAAAAGAAAGAGAGATTATAAGTAGTTTAGTAAGAAAAAAAAAGGCAGCGATATGTATATGCAATATGACACCAGTGAAGCATCTTCTTTCACGTACTAATAACGTATATCTATAATAATATATTCAAACTTTTCTTAAGTTCTATGTCGTCTGCTTCTCGCTTGGTTTTTACTTGCCTTTTCAGCTCTCATGGCGCTTTCCAGCACTTCCCATCCACTTCTGCTCTCACACTTCTTCTATCTCTAATCACTGGCTGCTTCTGTCTGTCTGTCCCGATAAGAAAACTTCAGCTTTTCGTATAATGTAGTTTTGGTAACTTTCTTCATTTATACTAACTAGTACACACGGTACTACTTACTATAAGACAAGGAGAAGAGAACGAGAAAGAGGATCTTTTACTCAAAGAAACTTGGTTACTTTCTCTTCTTTCTTTCTGTGTTTTTCTTACATATTTTTTTTTCTTAAGTATGATTCATATATCGTATCGTACTCTCTTCTGCTATCTTCCTATCATTTTTTCATTTTGTTTCTTTTCTTTTCTTACTGTCTTTTCTTCATCTTTTTCTCTTATTTCCCCCCTCTATTCTTTCTTTCGTCCATTTCTTTCGATATCCTCTTCTTTCTTTTCTTCTATCGTCTGTTCATTCTTTTCTTCTATCGTCTGTTCATTCTTTTCATCTTTCTTTCTCATTTCTTTATTTCGATCATTCTATACATTCTTTTTTCTTTCTTTTTTTTTTTTTTACATTTCCTTCTTTTCTCTTTCTTTCTGTTGCTTCTCTCTCTCTCTCACTCGCCCCCTCACTCACTCAATCACTCACTTCTCCAGGTCAAATCAGTCACCTTCATGTTTTCTATATTACATCTCTCGTTCCAAACATCACTCAACACATTTCAATCAATCTAACTTATTTTCTCTTCATCAATTCTCCTCTCATTCTCCAATCACTCTGTTTTGCTTCACTCACACCAAACATGCTTTCTCTTCATCTCTCTCTCTCCCTCTTTTCCCACATACTCGACCTACTTACTCTACCTACTTTCTCTCCCTATCTTTCTCATTCATCTCCCTCCTCAATTCTATATTCACCCACTTTTCACGTCTATATTTCTCCTCACGTTCTCTCTCATTGTCATTCCAATTTTCCACGTTTATTTTTTCCATCGTTTCTCTCCTCCTCCTCTTCTTCTTCTCAACCTCGGTCTCTGTCTAACTCTCAGTCGGTCTGTGTATCCGTTTCTCTCTCCTTTCACATTCTCTCTCTATTTCTCTCTCTCCTTACTCCCCCTCTCACTTTCTCCTCCTCCGCATATTAATCTTTTACGTTCTAGCTTTAGTCAACACTCCACTTACACTCACTTTCTCTATTTTGATGTGTCCTTTCTTCGCTCTTTTCTTCATAACCTACTGCGTACTCTACTATTGCCATAACGAACTCCTACTTTCACTGGCGCCACAGCTATGCCCATCACCACCACCATCATCACTTATATTGCTACTGATACATTAGGTAAATAAATAAATAAATAAATAAATAAATGAATGAAGCATCGACAAAAACACCATTATCCTACTCCGTGTATCAACACTGCCATCAACATCTTCATCGCCAGTCACCGCCACCCCTACTGCCACCGCCGCTGCCTCTATCAAGTAACTTCACCACCTTCAATGCCCCCGCCACTGCCACTTCTACCACTACCAACCACCACCACCACCACCACCACCATCAATAGCTCCGTCACCTTCAATAACACCATCGCCAACACCAGTAATATTTTGACAATAGAAACAGCCACGACGGCGACGGCCGTC
>NW_026393498.1:0-642 GCF_001194135.2 Octopus bimaculoides | reverse complement strand
TTGGGTAGGGTGGCGAATGGCGAAGCCGAAGAAGAGAGGTACGTCACGTTAAGATATGGGGAGGATTACGAAGTCGAGAGGATGGCTGGCTTACTTTTGGGGGGGCAGGGGAAGGAAAAGGGGTGGGTGAATGTTTGGAAGGAAGGAAGGAAGGAAGGAATGGGGAGGGGGAAGTACCACCCACCTAATTTACCTACCTACCTACCAACCTAGTTACCTACCTACATACCTATTTGGCTTTCTATCTTCCGACCTACGTATATCGGCTGCCTGCCCGCCTGCCTGCCCGCCTGCCTGCTTGCCTGCCTAACTGGGTGTCTGTACGCCTGTTACTGAGAATTACACGTGTGATCGCATTTATATGTACACGAGTATCTGTATACATAGTAAGGTAATGTACGCTTAGAGGCATATACATACATTAAACGGTATGTATACGTATTATATCATATTTTCTGCATGTATACAATATTTTATGTTTGTTGGTGCACATGTATGTATGTATTTATCTATTACTATCTATATATAGATATATGTATATATACACACATAGATGAACACACACGTATATATGTGTATGTGTGTGTGTGGGTATATATACACACATATATATACATATATATATATATACATATACATATA
>NW_026393497.1:260-407 GCF_001194135.2 Octopus bimaculoides | reverse complement strand
GTAGTAGTAGTAGTAGTAGTAGTAGTAGTAGTAGTAGTGGTGTTGGTAGTGGTAGTGGTAGTGGTGGTGGTAGTAGTAGTATGAATAATAATAATAATAATAATAATAATAATAAATCGGCATCAATTACCTATAATAACAAGTAAT
>NW_026393497.1:0-250 GCF_001194135.2 Octopus bimaculoides | reverse complement strand
ATATATATATATGTATGTATGTATGTATGTATGTATATACTCACACACACACACACATATATACACTCACACATAACTTTGAGTATTTAATGTAAGACCTTTTTGAATTTGTCACCCTCATAAATATACATACGTTCATTCGCACACACATGTATATATGCATATATTCATACATACATATGTATATAAATTTGTATATATGTATATATGAATATCTGTGTACGAATTTGTCCTTATAAGATATTCACTA
>NW_026393496.1:0-464 GCF_001194135.2 Octopus bimaculoides | reverse complement strand
TTTTTTTTTTTTTACTGTTTGGTGGAAGGCTTCTATGGAACCTTCCATGCTGGTAATGACTAAAAGCTAAATGCAATTCCTCCCCACCTCCGGTTCAAGACCCCAGCAGCAGGGCAAGCAGAAAAGGGCAACACCAGACAGACTAGTTGAGAAGGTGCCAATGTAGATAGACTATAACTGACACAGCAGCAGGTCAGACGATTTTGATACCTGACTCTGTCTGGTTCTACATATATTGCTGAGCCTGGTCATGAAACCATAGCTTATGGGTCAATCTTTATCAAATTGAGAGTCATTGTAAACAAATTCATGCCATTAGCATTTTTTCCTGCTGATAGTTTGTTCAACAGTATTGTATTTTATATGCAGAGCTTTCTGCTGGGGTATTTTTGCTCATCTATATTGTTGATATTCAGGCGCAGGAGCGGCTGTGTGGTAAGTAGTTTGCTTACCAACCACATGGT
>NW_026393495.1:0-254 GCF_001194135.2 Octopus bimaculoides | reverse complement strand
TACTTCTAGTTTTTTCCCCTGGCATGTGACAGAAGTTGTTTTCTGCACATATCTTCCCAGTTAACCTTCCTTTGGTATTGCTGCACCACTTATGTTTCCATCGCTTTCACTGGGTACATCTTATGGAGTTTCTACATATGCCTTTTCTATAGATCGAGCAGGGCCATCTACTCGAAGGGATTTGTGGTTTATCTGCCTTCCTAGTTATTAAGACTTTGGTTTTTGCTAGGTTGACTCTAAGGCCCTTTGATTCT
>NW_026393494.1:0-331 GCF_001194135.2 Octopus bimaculoides | reverse complement strand
ATATATTAAAATTTAGAATAAAATCTATATATAATTTTATCAGATTGTTAGTATGTAATAAACCGGTTAAGGTAAAATTAATAAATTTATAAATTAATAATCAGTGCAAGCGAGTAAGTACACTGATTTTGCCACATGCTATAAGAAGACGAATGTCTCTAAGCTCCCTTAAAATTATCACGATAACTACGCGCCGAATTCGGGTAAATAAACGAAAAAGATTCATACATATCAATTGGTGTTAGGACTAAAGGAAAACCCCTTTTTCTCCATCATCAGGAAAAGTGCGAGGAATATTAATGCAGTATATGAGGATCGGACAATAAGCGTA
>NW_026393493.1:0-146 GCF_001194135.2 Octopus bimaculoides | reverse complement strand
ATGTAAATGTATGTATATATATGTGTATATATATGCATGTATATATATATGAATGTAGTATATATATGTATGTGCATGTGAATATATATATATATATGCATGTATATATGTGTATATTATGTATATATGCATGTATATATATATAT
>NW_026393492.1:0-527 GCF_001194135.2 Octopus bimaculoides | reverse complement strand
TTTAACGTCCATATTAATGATGTGTAAGGACACTGTATTTTGTTATGTAACCATGATATACTAGAAATTATATCTAATGTTTTTATAAGTTCTGCTGTGTTAACAGTGCTATTACATCACTTGTTGAAGTTATCTTTACAGATTTTCTATAGAAATTATAGCCACCACTAATTTTGTTATGATATTAATAACACGTCATTAATATTTACGCACCAGCTTCCACGAATATGTAAGACTGTATAATCTGTGAAAATGGTATATTGTGAAAGTTACACTGCTATATTTAGTGACTATTTAATCAATTTGTTCATGGATGATTTATGGGTTGGATGGGTGTTGATGAAGGAGGAAAAATTACTGAAATATTTCATATATGCCCATTACACATTTTCATCTTTGGTCTCAATGTTGTTGTTTACATAAGGCATCTCAGATAAGAAATGTTAGAACAAAATCAGGGCTGACTATAATTTCTATAGGTACTTTTTATGTGACTCCATCATGGGTAGGTCTAACATGGCAGCAGC
>NW_026393491.1:0-404 GCF_001194135.2 Octopus bimaculoides | reverse complement strand
CCACCACCACCACTATCATCTGCCTTCGTTACAATACCACCGAAACTACCATCAATGCAATGGTGACAACTATCATCTCGATCATTAACGGCAGCACTATCATCATCATCACCATCATCGTCACTGTTACCACTACGTACAATAACAAACAACAATAACCATCAACTGTCACAACCATTCCCTCACTACTGCTGCTACTGTCTCCCCAACTATCACCTTAATCATATCTCCTACCACCACCACCACCACCACCACCACCAACACCAACAACAACAACAGCAACAGCAACAACGCCAATAACCCAGCTACTAACATCATCATCATCATCATCATCATTATAAGCGCTACTACTACTACTCTCTTTTACTCTTTTACTTGTTTCAGTCATTTGACCGTGGCCATGC
>NW_026393489.1:0-290 GCF_001194135.2 Octopus bimaculoides | reverse complement strand
TTTGACTTGAAAGTTCTTAATCTTTATACACGGCTGCTATTTTGATCTAACTTAATCTCATCTAAGCATTTTTAACCATTTATGTCCTTTTGCACTGTATACTCTTTCATTATAGGTTTATATTTAGATGGCCCACACTGTTGCCAACATTGTGGTAGAGAGAGAGAGAGAGAGAGAGAGTGAGTGTTTTAGCACAAATTTTACATTCAGTTTTCGTTATTATTACAAGAGTTAAGGCAGCAAGCTAGCAGAAAATGCTTAGCGGTATTTTGCCCAGCACAATATTTCTC
>NW_026393488.1:0-339 GCF_001194135.2 Octopus bimaculoides | reverse complement strand
ACGGCGACGGCTCTAGGCACAAGGCCTGGAATTATTTGGGGAAGGGGCTAGTTAAGTACATCAACCACAGTATTTGACTGCTTCTTATTTCATTGACTCCAAAAGGATGGAAGGCAAAATTAATTTCAGCAACATTTGAGCTCAGAATGTAAAAAATAGTTTAGATGCTTAATTATAATAATTATAAAATGTGTTTTTTTAAAATTTTTCATTTGATTTACAGAGGATGTTGACTGACCGTGTTGTGTTAGCAGGAATGAAGTCAGGCGTTTTTTGGAGTTATCGCACGTGTTTTTTCTCCTCAATATTCCTGTAAGTTACCTTCTTTTTATGCTAAAT
>NW_026393487.1:0-344 GCF_001194135.2 Octopus bimaculoides | reverse complement strand
TCCGTTGATCGGATCAACTGGAACCCTCGACATCGTAAGCGATGGAGTGCACCTTATATAATCTGATAATTAGTTAATTTGTTTGTTTTTCTGAAATATGGACAAATATTTATCTGAGTTTATGTTTCCCTGACGCCCCACCAGCTCTGATCAACCATTGTTCTAAATTGTTCCCCAGACCATTACCGAATAGCTGCCATGTTCCATTGTTGGCTGCAATCTTTTCACATCAAATTCTCGACCACATTGTCTCCAGACCTACACTCAACCACTGTCAGGAAATACAGCAAATTTAGACGCATCAGAGAGCATGAGTTTCCGAAAATGCTAGTAGCCTCTCCATC
>NW_026393486.1:0-325 GCF_001194135.2 Octopus bimaculoides | reverse complement strand
CATACGTGGCGTGTAACTAAAACAAGATGCCAGGACAGTGACATGTGGATAAATTGTTCACATCTCGTACATTATGTTTAACAACCATAGCAGCCAGCTGCGTAAATAGGTCTCGTGGCTAAGCCACAGGCTTCTCCCTGCTGTATACACAACCGAGAACATCTCAGCTAGTTTCATCTGGTTGTTGATATCGCATTGAGACTTTTTTATTAGAGCTGGGCTGACAGAGGAATTGAATCAGACTAAAGATTATGAAGTATATAGAGGCACCACTTCATCCATATCATCATCATCATCATCGTTTAACGTCCGCTTTCCATGCTAG
>NW_026393485.1:0-228 GCF_001194135.2 Octopus bimaculoides | reverse complement strand
TATATATGTTTACAAACCAAGGACGTTATATAGACCTCCTTCACTCAAGTGAGAGAAGGGGTGCGTTTTATATACAAGGCTTAGGTTTTTCAGAGGTACAGCCCCCTAAAAATCCCCTGCTTATTATATTCAAGGGCGGACTATACTCAAGGATTTACGGTATATGCATGTATGTATATATTCATCATCATCATCATCGTTTGACGTCCGCTTTCCATGCTAGCATGG
>NW_026393484.1:0-426 GCF_001194135.2 Octopus bimaculoides | reverse complement strand
ATGGTGTATTTTACATGCCACCTGCACAGGAGCCAGTCCAGCAGCACTAGTAACGATCTCTCTCGAATGTCTTTATATGTGCCACTGGCACAAGTGCCAGGTAGGCGACGCTGGGCACAGGTACCATCACGATTTCGCTTTCGCTTGCCCCAACAGGTCTTCACAAGTGGAGTTTAGTGTCCAATGAAGGAAAGGTACACATAAGTGGGCTGGCTACATCCCTGGCAGAGGCCTTGGATTTAGGTCTCACTTGGCTTGCTGGGTCTTCTCACGCACAGCATATTTCCAAAGGTCTCGGTCAGAAGTCATCACCTCAGTGAGGCCTAATGTTCGAAGGTTGTGCCTCACCAGCGCATCCCAGGTCTTCCTGTGCCTACACTTCCACAGGTTCCCTCAACTGCTAGGGTGTGGCACTTTTTCACACAG
>NW_026393483.1:0-465 GCF_001194135.2 Octopus bimaculoides | reverse complement strand
GAGAGAGAGAGAGAGAGAGAGAGAGAGAGAGAGAGAGAGAAATAAAAGCCAATATAAGCCTGACATTGTTATCGTGGATGGGAAAGCTAGGAGATGATTTGCTTATCGATATAGCAATAATGGTTTATTAATGAATATTAACTCGAGTTTATTAGCTATTTTCACTAATTAGTGAGTCTCCATTAATGATTATTAACTAGACTGTTTTGGCGAGCAATTATCGCCCTGTGATATTTCATTAACGATCAGGAACCAGAGTTCATCAGGCAGTAGTTAGCACACAGTAATAATTTTAATTAACAATCAATCAGCAATCAATTAAGCTAACACTCAACTTATTGATTATATTTTATCGATAAATTCTTATTCTTATTCTTTTTATTTTTATTCTTTTACTTGTTTCTGTCATTAGACTGCGCCCATGCTGGGCACTGCATTCAAGAATTTTAGTCGAATGAATCAACC
>NW_026393482.1:0-224 GCF_001194135.2 Octopus bimaculoides | reverse complement strand
TCATCATCATCATTTAATGTTTGTTTTCCTTGCTGGTATGGGTTGGAGGGTTTGACAGGAGCAGACAAGTGAGAGGACTGTGCCAAGCTCTACAGTCAGCTTCAGCATGGTTTCTACAGCTGGATGCTCTTCCTATCCCCAACCAATTTACAGACTGTACTGGGTCCTTTATACATGGCATCAGCACTTGCGAGGTCACCAAGTAAGTAGCTAGACAAATACCC
>NW_026393481.1:0-384 GCF_001194135.2 Octopus bimaculoides | reverse complement strand
TGTGTATATTTATATATAGATATATATATGTATATATATTTATATATATATGTATATTTATATATAGATATATACATGTATATATATTTATATATATGTATATTTATATATAGATATATATATGTATATATATATATATATATATATTTATATATAGATATATATATATATATTTTCTTCTATTTCTTCTATGGGTTTCAGCCAAGTGGCTGTGGTCATGCTGGAGCACCACCGTGATTTTCCGTCTTTATGCTGTGCTCTCTATATATAAATATACACACATATAAATATATATACATATATATATCTATATATAAATATACACACATATATGTATATATATCTATATATAAATATACATATATAAATATATATACATATCTA
>NW_026393480.1:166-349 GCF_001194135.2 Octopus bimaculoides | reverse complement strand
ATGCGTATGCATGCCTATATGTATGTATGTAAGTATGTACTTATGGATGTACGTGAGTAATAGGGTAAGTGTGTAAACGTGTTTGTGTGTGTGTCTACATGTGTATGTACATGTGAACGTATGTTTATGTACTTGATATGTGTGTCAGTTCAAGTTGTATACATGACTGTTACTTTGTTGAAG
>NW_026393480.1:0-156 GCF_001194135.2 Octopus bimaculoides | reverse complement strand
GTTCAAGTTGTATACATGACTGTTACTTTGTTGAAGGTTGTATATACACATATACATATGCATATACATATATGTAGACACACACACACACATATATGTGTGTGTTCGTTTGTCCCTCTCACCATCGTCTAACGGTGAATGGATACAACGTCTTAG
>NW_026393479.1:0-271 GCF_001194135.2 Octopus bimaculoides | reverse complement strand
ATATATATATATATATATATATATATATATATATATACATATGTATCTCTGTATGTATATATATATATATATGTTTGTATATATATGCATATATGTGTATATATATATATGTATGTATATGTGCATATATGTTTATATATATGTGTGTACATATATATGCATATGTGTATATATATTTATATATATGCATGTGTATATATATATTTATATATATGCATGTGTGTATATATATATGCATATATGTATATATATATGCATATATGTATATATA
>NW_026393478.1:0-228 GCF_001194135.2 Octopus bimaculoides | reverse complement strand
CTTGCTTAATAAATATAATCGAGTTTAAGCAAATGCCATTTGTTGCAGAAAGGAATGAAGTACAACTTGATTAGTTATGTGGGTCAATAGAAACTTATTAGAAATATATATTTCATAAGGCTGCGAGCTGGCAGAAACGTTAGCACACCGGGCGAATTGCTGAGCGGTATTCCGTCTTTCTTTACGTTCTCAGTTCAAATTCCGCCGAGGTCGACTTTACCTTTCATC
>NW_026393477.1:0-273 GCF_001194135.2 Octopus bimaculoides | reverse complement strand
TAGCGGTCATTCTAATGGCTCTTTTGTCTTAATAACGGTCAATCACACAGCATAGGATTCTTCAATGGCCAGATAACTGAAGAGATGGCGGCGTGGGTTTCCGCTCCGGTTATCCGAATCTCGGAGTTTTATCATGGCTACCGAATAATAGTCACATATTATTTACAGATAAATTCTTCTATTTACATAATATTATACTGCCAGGATAATATTTACTTTAGTAAATATAATATAATATAATATAATGTAATATAATATAATATAATATAATAT
>NW_026393476.1:0-979 GCF_001194135.2 Octopus bimaculoides | reverse complement strand
CTTATGAAAATGATAACAACCAAACTATGTTGAGTGATTTTCTCTTATGAGTACAAACTGGGTCACTCTGCCGCAGAAGCGCTATGGAATAATGGTTTTGTTGACATCAGAACTGTTCAGAGATGGTTCCACAACTCTTGTTCAGGAGATAATAACCTTGAAAATGAACCAAGGGGTAGGTGAAAATCAGTTATCTGGCATGATGGATTAAATGCTTTGGTTGAACAAAATTCGAGAACAAAGGTCCGAAAACTTTCATCAGAACTCCAAACATCTCGCACAACTCTGTACAGAATTGGGAAAGTCAAGAAAATGGATAGATTTCTTCCACATCAACTGAACGAGATTAAAAAAAACGGGCGCCTCGAAGTGTATTCATTATTGCTTTCTCGACTGGAAAAAGAACCATTTTTGCATCGAATAATTACATGTGATGAGAAATGGATACTCTTCGACAACAGTGGGAGGACAGGACAGTGATTAGATGCAGGAGAGTCATCTAAACACTACCCAAAACCACCAATGCACCCTAAAAAGTTAGTGGTCACTTTATGGTGGTTTGCGAAGGGGGTTATTCATTATTCACCTTTGCAAAAAGGAAAAGCGTAACAGCAACATTGTATTGCCAGGAAATTGATTGTATTGCATGTGAATTTGAAAAAGAAGCAACCCAGACTAGTAAATAGAGATGGCCTAATTTTGCTCCACGACAATGCACGTCCTCACACTCCTCAAGCTAGGGTCCAAAAGTTACAAAGCCTGAATTATGAAATTTTTCAACATCTTCCCTATTCCCCTGATATCTCTCCTACTGATCATCACTTATTTAAGCATTTTGAGCTTTTCATAAACAATAAAACATTCTTAAATAGAGAAGAGGTAATTGAAGCATTCGGACAGTTTATCACAGCAAAAAATGAATCTTCTTTTTAAAGATGGAATATATGACAGAGAAACGTTGGGTAAACGTCATAAATGA
>NW_026393475.1:0-542 GCF_001194135.2 Octopus bimaculoides | reverse complement strand
TTACACATTTACAGTCATGTGTGCGTTTGCGTTTATATGTACACAGATACCTACACACACACACTCATACATATATACACGTATTTTTAAAATTCTTTTACTTGTTTTAGTCATTTGACTGCAGTCATGCTGGAGCAAATCGACCCTAGGACTTATTATTTATAAGCTTAGTACTTATTCTATCGGTCTCTTATTGCTGAACCGCTAAATTACGGGAACGTAAACGCACCAGCATCGGTTGTTGGGAGTGATAAACACAGACACACAAACGCGCGCGCACACACACACACACACAATATACTACGGGCTTCTTTTAATTTCCGTCTAGCAGATCCACTCAGAAGTCTTTGGTCGGCCCGAGGCTATAGCAGAGGATACTTGTCCGTGGTACCACACAGTGGGACTGAACCCGGAACCATGTGGTTAGTAAGCAAGCTACCACACAGCCACTCCTGCGCCACTCCTGCGCCACTCCTGCGCCACTCCTGCACCACTCCTATGTATGTATATATAAAATACACATGCACACATACATACACCTA
>NW_026393474.1:0-372 GCF_001194135.2 Octopus bimaculoides | reverse complement strand
GAAAACTACCTAAAAGTGTCTAAAATTTAATGAAAATCACGAAATATGCACTTTGAAGTTTTGTTGCTTTTTCATGGTTATTTGCCAAATTTTGCGGGTTTGTATTTTCTGCAAACGGTTGTGACTTCGATGAACGCTTTGATAAATATAATGTTTTCAACACCCATCTAGCTTATATTAACCATCCAGACTTCAAAACGAATAGTGGTTTTGCAAAATTGAATACTACCTAAAACTGTCTCAAATCGACTGGAAATCACGAAATAAGCATTTTCAAGTTTTGTTGCTTTTTCATGGTTAAATGCCAAATTTTGTGACTTTATGTATTATGAAAACGGTTGTGACTTCGATGAACGCTTTGATAAATATAAT
>NW_026393473.1:0-225 GCF_001194135.2 Octopus bimaculoides | reverse complement strand
ATATATATATATATACATATATATGTATGTATGTATGTATGTGTATGTATGTTTGTATATAGTAGAGGTTCGTTTTCTCTGTATCTCTTTCACAATTATAAAATGTTGCTCCATCAAATTACTATGATAACACTTATGTT
The DNA here is from genome assembly GCF_001194135.2 of Octopus bimaculoides. Lineage (NCBI taxonomy): Eukaryota > Metazoa > Mollusca > Cephalopoda > Octopoda > Octopodidae > Octopus > Octopus bimaculoides. Next base: position 85 of record NW_026393473.1, on the reverse strand, counting down.
GTAATTATTTACCGTATTTATATATCATAGTATTACATAACGCAGAATTTGTTTTGATTTCCATCTTTCATGTTTGTTTGTGTTT
>NW_026393472.1:0-212 GCF_001194135.2 Octopus bimaculoides | reverse complement strand
TGTCTGGTTTCTCATAGTTGCACTGAATCATAAAATCCCATAAGCTTTTTGCATTATCATTTTCGATTATGCCTTCAGGTTTATTTTCGTACCACTTTTTGTCTATGTCAAGTTCATACTTGTTGCAAAGTGTCCAATGAACAATACTTGCTATATTATCATATCTCTTATATTCTTTCTGGGCTAGTGGCGTACATTGACTGGTAATATGC
>NW_026393471.1:0-268 GCF_001194135.2 Octopus bimaculoides | reverse complement strand
ATTGTCTCAAATGTTCATTTAGTCTCTCTGCAATGCTTCTAGATGTCTCATCTATGTATATCATGTTCTTGTCTTTACAAGCACTCTCTATGCACCTTACAGTTAATGCCAGGGTTAATCTTACATACCATGCAGTTATCATCGGCGCATATGGTATTCTCAAAGGGGTACGTCCTACATTGTTGTGATCTGGTGGAGTTCCCTGGCTTTCAACGATCTTAATGTTGAGTTTGGTCTCCTTCAGGGCTTTTCTAAATCTTCGGGCTAG
>NW_026393470.1:0-1961 GCF_001194135.2 Octopus bimaculoides | reverse complement strand
AAGTATGTATGTATTCAAAAGAAATTTGAATTAATATTTTAATGCATGGTTCACTCGCTTATTTGCTTAATGTCGAGTTCCGAGTTCCACCAAAATATTGCTATGTTCTGCCGTGCGAGGGCGACCTTCTTCAAAAACACTTTTTTAAAGAAACCATTCGTTTGGATTCTGATGGTTCTTAACGTTCAGATTTCAGGTCCCGACGAGAGAGATTTTGCCTTTTATCCATCCGGAGTTGCAAAAAATGTATCAGCTAAATACTGAGGTCAATTTTGTTGACTATTCCCCCCACCCACTACCAAGTTATAGTATCTCTCAAAACGGTTGACCTCGTGCCAAAATCAAAAGCAATTATCACGTGAAGAACGTTCAACAGTCCGAATCGTTAAAGCGCCGGAAAAAATCCGATTCGTCATTAGTTGCAGTTTACGCTCTCTGCTAAAATTCCACCAGAGTCAACTTTGTCTTTCATCCTTTCGGGATGCTGAAATAAAATACTGGAACCAATAAAAATAAAGTACCGGTTCAGTAGTGACCTCGATGACATCGACTTAACGTCTCCCCTCAAAATAGCTGGTCTTATGCCTAGATTAGAGACAGTTATGGGGAAGGCGTGAGCATAAAGGGATGAGCTGCTCTCCATTGAATTCCGTGGATGTGAAGGAGAGTGGTTGGAATGGCATAGCTAAACAGGCCTTACACAGAAAACAAAGCTGTAGACTGGTGACAAGAACCGAGTGTAAGTACCTTTAGGGGTAACCTGGGTTTGTTTCTTGTGACTGTGGCTGCCCTGAATCAGACATTTTAGTTGACGCCCCTTTTCACTCACATTTTACAGAGATTTTTTTGATACTATATTATTTTATACTGTTATTTTTATTGCTATTTATTATTATTTTCAATATGTTCATGTTACCATTTATTGATGACTTCGCCCTTTAACTAACGGAAAATTTCCCTGTTTTTTGTTATTCTCATTGTTGTTGGTTTTTCTTTCTCTTTTTTTTTTTTGCATATCACCTTTGTACTTATCACACCACGTTGATCCTTTGTAGCAAAAACATTATTATCATTATTATTATTATTATTATTATTATTATTATTATTATTATTATTATTATCATTATTATCATCATCATCATCATTATTATTATTGTTATTATTATTATTATTATTATTATTATTATTATTATTATTATTATTATCATTATTATCATCATCATCATCATCATCATTATTATTATTATCGTTATTATTATTATTATTATTATTATTATTATTATTATTATTATTATTATTATCATTATTATTATTATGACTATTATTACTAAAGCAGCGAGCTGGCAGAATCGTTAAGCACGCCGGACGAAATGCTTAGCGGCATTTCGTCCGTCTTTGCGTTCTGAGTTCAAATTCCGCCGAGGTCGACTTTGCCTTTCATCCTTCCGGAGTCGATAAAATAAATACCAGTTGAACACTGGGGTCGATGTAATCGACTCATCCCCTCCTGCAAAATTGCTGCCCTTGTGGCAAAATTTGAAGCTATTATTATTATTATTATTATTATTATTATTATTATTATTATAAGTATCATTATCATCAATGTTATTATTATTACTACTGCTACTACTACAACTTCTACTACAATTATTAGGGCTGCGAACTTTTAGAAGTGTTAGAGAGTCAAGCAAAATGCCTTGAAGTATATCTTCCAGCTCTTAACGTTCTCAGTTCGAATCTCAGCGAGGCTAACTTTGTCATTTATCTTTTCGGGATCGATAAAATAAGGCACCAGTCAAACTGGGATCGATGTATTCGACAAAGCCCACATCCCGCATAATTGCCGGCCTTGTGACTAAACCAAAAACAAACACCATTATTATTATTATTTATTATTATCATTTATTCTTGTTGTTATCATTATTATCGTTATTATTATTATTATTATTATTATTATTATT
>NW_026393469.1:0-357 GCF_001194135.2 Octopus bimaculoides | reverse complement strand
CATACATACACACGTATTTATATACATATATATATATATACATACACACATTTATATATAAATATGCATATATATATACAACATATATGCATATATAACTGTGTGAGTACGTATGTGTGTATGCATGTGTGCGTAGACACACACACATACGTCAATCTTAGATATATATACCCATGTGTGTATATGTATATATAATCTTATGTCTATAATTCTATATAATAATTTATTGATATTCCTATATATATGTGTATATATATAACTTTATACATATGTACTTTTATCTATTACACAATATTATAAATTATACTATTATATTCCCATATATATATATATATATATATATATATATATATATAT
>NW_026393468.1:0-258 GCF_001194135.2 Octopus bimaculoides | reverse complement strand
TCGATCTCACTCCACCCCCCCCACCCGCGTTGCCCTCCTACTCTTTCCTCTCCTCTGACTTAATGACTGCAGTGCGTTTGTCTGTTTTTGTTTACGTTGGCTACTGTTGTTTTCTAGTCCTGTTTTCTTACTTACATACATATACACACACGCACACGCACGCACGCATATATATAGAATATTATATATATGTGCACGTATATGTGTGTGCATGTATATATGTACAGACACACTCACACACACGCATATATATATATA
>NW_026393467.1:0-428 GCF_001194135.2 Octopus bimaculoides | reverse complement strand
GTGTTTGCCATGTTTGTTTTGTGTGTATGTGTGTTTTATTTATTTTTTTTTAATTCAACGCATATCGAACGCTTTTATTTTTCCCCTTGAAGTAAATAAAAGCCTTTTTCGCTAAGAATCGATGTCGCTAAACTTTCAAGAGCTTTATGCATGTGTGCTTCATACGTATACATGCCATATGAGTATAGAAACACGCATATATATGAATATGTATAGGTGTACATACATGTGAATACATGCACGCAGGCGCACATATTGTGTTTTTATGTTAATCACCGCACCCCGCCCCTGTAAAAAAGAACATTTTGCAACATTTAAAATATTTAATTTTCTTCTACTCAATGTCTTTTGAATCTCTTTCTCTCTTTCTCTCTCCTCCTCTCTCTCTCTCTCTCTCTCTCTCTCTATCTGTCTGTCTGTCTGTCTGT
>NW_026393466.1:0-722 GCF_001194135.2 Octopus bimaculoides | reverse complement strand
AGATGAGGACAAATATCCATCAAATGTAAATAATGTAAATAATGTACCAAGACACTTGTAACCCTCTACATTCAATTCTCTGATATGCTTGTCATCTGGAAGTTGTTCACTACTCGCTAACTTTTGCCCTTTCCTCGGTTCAATAACAGTGCATTTCTCTCGACCGAATTGCTATCTGGATGTCCTGTGAGAAAATTCGCACGGCCTGTATAACGGAGTCCAGTTGAACTTTGCTTGCTCTGTAAAGCTTCAAATCGATCATAAACAGCAGACGGTTATTTGATCTCGTGCTCTTCTGCAGTTTGTGACCAGCTTTACCGTTATTCAAAACTATGGAGTGCACTAACATACCAACAATAAACAGCAGGGGTGACACGGAGTCTCCTTGAAAGATTCCCATCTGGATGTTGACCTGTCGTTGCTGTCGTCATCATGGTTTTGTCAATTTCCTTTCAACTGCTTTTCACTTATCCTGAATTGTTCGTTTCGCATGTTTTAAATATCGTATTTGTTCGCGTTTTGTCGCACGCCAAGCAACAGTTACAATAGTTGCAGGAATATTAACAACCAGAAGCTACAATAACAACAACTACACACATTCACATAATCACATGCAAGTGCACACACCCACGCACTCACTAACTCGCAGTTATACACGCACACATGCAAGCATATATTTTATATACACGAACGCACGCATGCATGCATATATATATATATAT
>NW_026393465.1:186-558 GCF_001194135.2 Octopus bimaculoides | reverse complement strand
TATATATATATATATATATTTGTGTGTGTGTGTGTGTGTGTGTGTACGTATGTATGTAAAAATGCATTTGCGGAGAGGGAGAGAGAGAGAGATTCTTATGGCAATTAGTTTAGCAGTTGGAATTCCGATTTCCATGCTCTACTCGAGAGTTTTACATACGTACATACATGCATACATACAAATATGTGCATAAGAATACCTAGATAAAACAAAACATAGAAATCTGCACACGCACAGACTCCAAATACTGCACATATCCCCTGTTAATGTTGCTAAAATTCCAATGAATTTGGATATCTAATCTCCAAAGAAAACCGAATAATAACATACATGTATGTATATATATATATATATATATATATATATATATAT
>NW_026393465.1:0-176 GCF_001194135.2 Octopus bimaculoides | reverse complement strand
CTAGCTGAAAATCAACTAAAAAAGAAAGCCTTACAACGAAAAAACCCTTATGATGTAAATATGTTCATAATTCGAAAGACGATGAAATTAATAGGGAGTCTGAAGGCTGTTTTGCGTAAAATTATGAAGCATACGTAAATTTCATCTGTGTAATTGGCTATAGAAATGCTTGTGCA
>NW_026393464.1:0-209 GCF_001194135.2 Octopus bimaculoides | reverse complement strand
TATTATTATTATTATTATTATTAGTAGTAGTAGTAGTATTAGTATTAGTATTAGTATTAATATTATTTCTTCCTACAGCTGTTTCCATTTATACTCATTGAATAAATTACAAATTTATGCATTAAATCTGCATTTATAAGTTATGAGAAAATATCACCAGGGAAAAGTTAGACATTAAACAAAAATTACATGCTGACTGAGTGTGTGTG
>NW_026393463.1:0-427 GCF_001194135.2 Octopus bimaculoides | reverse complement strand
GTAAACATAATTGATGCCATTTTGTTGTGCGGTTCTCCTTGTTTTTGTTGATTGTTGTACAGTTTTTGTTGTGATTGCAATTGTTATTTCTGGTGTCATGGTTGTTGTTGTTGGTGGTAGTTCTGTTCTAATGTTGTTGTTCGTTTTGTTATTGTTGCCGGTGGCTTTCTTATTGTTGATGTTATTTTTGTTGTTGTTCTTGGTGGTGGTGTTGCTGCTGGTAACGCTGTTAGTGTTGCCGTTGTTTTCGTACTACTGCTGTCCATAGTTGTTGTAGTTGCTGTTGTTGTTGCCGTTAGTGTTGCTGTTTAGCGATGGTGCTAACGGTGCTGGCTTCCCTTTGATGTTGTCTTTAATTTCCTCTTCTTTCATCTCCCACCCTCCCCTCATACTTATAATATCTACTCCCAGCTAAATCCTATTCGCT
>NW_026393462.1:981-1243 GCF_001194135.2 Octopus bimaculoides | reverse complement strand
TGCTCCAGCATGGCCACAATCAAATGACTGAGACAAGTAAAAGAGTAAAAGAGTTAAAATAATGTAGCTCCCTTGACAGTTTTGGAAAGAATGAAATCTAAGCTTGTTGAGGTGATTGCAACACCTGTCAGGCCATTTATCAATTTTGTGAACAGAGCAAATGCGGTATGGAAAGGAATGCATTATAGAAAGGAAAGATAGCACAAGTAGTATAAGAGTGAGTAAAAGAAAGATGAAAGCAGAGGTAGAAAAAGTACATAAC
>NW_026393462.1:489-971 GCF_001194135.2 Octopus bimaculoides | reverse complement strand
AAGAGTGAGTAAAAGAAAGATGAAAGCAGAGGTAGAAAAAGTACATAACAGTACTACAATGAAAACCATTACCAAACAACAACAACTTCACCAATGAGACAACTAGAAAGATCTTTATGTGGTTGAGAAACCTGCTAGAAAAGTAGCCAAATCTCGCTCAAATCCCTCCCACACTGATAACAACAAACACTACCATGATGTCAACCACTATTCCACCACTAACACCATCACTACCACTATTACTACCACTATTTCACTACCGTCATGATTACTATCACACTATCATCTGCAACCACGGCATGAACACCACTACCAAAACATCACAACTATGATTTCACCTCCACCAAATACTACTACTACTATCACCATCATCACCACGCTTATCCCCACAGTTACTACTATCACTACTACCAACACCACTACAAATACTATTACCACCAAAACTACTACTACTACTACTACTACTACTACTACTACTACTA
>NW_026393462.1:0-187 GCF_001194135.2 Octopus bimaculoides | reverse complement strand
ACTATTACTATTACTACCACCACCAATACCACTATTATTATGGCCACAACACCAACAACTGCTAGAGCTTCTACTACTATTACTATTGCAACTTCTACTACCATCTTTTATCACTACTACTACTACCACCACACTAGTACTACTACTACAACTATCACCATTGCCATTACTACTCCTACTACTACCA
>NW_026393461.1:0-205 GCF_001194135.2 Octopus bimaculoides | reverse complement strand
TCATTAATTACATTAGAAATTCTTATATAATTAGTGAACATTAATTCAAGATATTTATTCTTTGGACAAAGAGTTGACGCTTATGCAGTCAGTGAGTGTGATTTGGACAATCAAACTGGTGAAAGTAATGAGGAAAAAAGTGACTCAGTTGAACAAATACAGTTGTTGAAAGATAAGGCGATTATTATTACTCTCTTGAATTTTT
>NW_026393460.1:0-299 GCF_001194135.2 Octopus bimaculoides | reverse complement strand
TGTTTGTTTACTGTGGTGAAGCTAAGTCACCTAACAGAATCGAAGAGAGAAATGTGCCGCGGAGTTTGATGTGGTGTACATGGTAAGTCGTGTTGACGCTGGTAGAGATTGATGCTGGTTAGTAGTAATCGTAGAATCGTGTTGGTCATGATGATGATGCTGGATAGTAGTAGTAGACTCTTGTTGCTGATGTGGCGACGGCGGAGGTCATCGTGGCTGGACGAAGCTGCTGAAGTGGTCGTGTGGTACACTGCTGTCGTGTGGTACACGGAACAGTTCTCAAAGAGAAACTGGACCGA
>NW_026393459.1:0-230 GCF_001194135.2 Octopus bimaculoides | reverse complement strand
TTCCAAGTCAATCGTAATATGTTATGTAACTCAAAGGTTTAACATATATATATTTAGCTTAGCTTTTCTTCAGGTTGCAAGTTATTGTCATAAGGAGAAAAGTGGAGAATTTACTAACTTCGGCATCAACAGAATGATGGGAAGGAACATAGTTGGGTTATGTGTTTGTTTGTATGTATGTGTGTGTGTGTGTGTGTGTGTCTGTGCAGGCACGGGTGTGTGGTTAAGAA
>NW_026393457.1:0-227 GCF_001194135.2 Octopus bimaculoides | reverse complement strand
TTGCCAGACCGGGCGGTGCTCTGTATTCTTGAGCAGACCACTTGTTTTCTCGTTCTTCCAGCCCCACTTAACAATAAATGAGTAACTCTGCGACGGACTGGCATCCTCTCCAGGAGGAATGTTGTCACCTCGGTCACTTATATACCATGATCACTGGAATTATCGGCCATATGAACCCCAGGGCTCTAGTCACAAAATAACGAGTTGTTTGGAACAACAATGAACAT
>NW_026393456.1:0-254 GCF_001194135.2 Octopus bimaculoides | reverse complement strand
ATCTACCCTTTGAACTGGACTGTTTTTGTTGATATTTTCGTTTTGTTTGGCGTCAAACATATCTCTTCTATCACACACACATCTTCCAATTTTAAGTGTATGATGATGATGATGATAATCCTCATTAGTGTTATTACCATCATCAAGTTGTTTTAATTAGGTGAACGTGTTGCTACAACATATTTCCACTTGTCTTGTTTGAGAAGCCCTGAATCCTACATTCAGAGCTGACATATGCAAAGAACTGTGGCACT
>NW_026393455.1:0-218 GCF_001194135.2 Octopus bimaculoides | reverse complement strand
TATATATATGTAATTGTATGTATGTCATCATCATCATCATCATCGTTTAACGTATGTATATATACATATATATATATGTATGTATATAAATATATATATATGTATATATGTAGATGTATGTATATATATGTATATAAATATATATATATATGTATATATGTAAATGTATGTGTGTGTATATATGTATATATATATATATATAAGCAATGTTAATTCTC
>NW_026393454.1:0-481 GCF_001194135.2 Octopus bimaculoides | reverse complement strand
CCGTCTACCAAATCCACTCACAAAGCTTTGGTCGGCCCGAGGCTATAGCAAGTGACTCTTACCCGTGGTACTACGCAATGGGACTGAATTTTGAACCATGTTGTTGGTAAGCAAGCTACTTACCACACATCCACTCTAATGAGTATATATTGATTAGTGCGTTGAAGTGTTGAGTAGAGCACTGGCACAGTTCGGGCTACTGGTATCATCCGCAAGCTGGGTCTCATGAGGTACATCCATGCATAAATTGTGTCTCGCTAAACATCCTGAGTTTCGTATATAATATACATCCATATATATATATATAGGTGTGGCGTGTGTCGTCTCAGAGTCCATAAGTCAGGGGAAAATGCACTAGTATATATCTCAATAAAGTGGTTATATTATTATTATTCGAAATGTACCGTATTATACGTCATCTGATCAATAAGAATTGCCGACGGTTGCCATAGTAACAAAGCTAAAGCACGCAGAGAGAAGC
>NW_026393453.1:0-325 GCF_001194135.2 Octopus bimaculoides | reverse complement strand
TTTTATTTCAAGATTTCTTGCCAATATAGAAAGAGCCGGTTTCTAACCTAAATCCTGTGCTCCTTCATTGGAATTTCAACATCAACAACAGGGTATTTTTGCATGTTTGTGTGTATATGTGCAGTATTTGGAGTCAGTGCATGTGCAGAGCTGTATGTTTTGTTATATATATATATGTATTCTTATGCATATAGTTGCGTGTCTAGACATGCTTATATATACTTAAATGATAGTCTTCTGGCAAGTTTTACAAATTCTTACACTTCCATTGACGGCCTGTATGTATGTATGTATGTATGTATGTATGTATATATGTATGTATGCA
>NW_026393452.1:0-292 GCF_001194135.2 Octopus bimaculoides | reverse complement strand
GCATACTCTGGTAGCAAAAAAACCTTATCTCCTTATATCAGGGTTGAACATCTGGTTTAAATTTTATCAAATTTATCAGCGATGAGGTCTACCGTGCTGCCACCTGCGCCATCACCCCTACCTTAAATATTTTCGTTGTGTTGTTGTTGATGTTGTGATTAATGCTGCTGTTGTAGTTGTTGTTGTTACTGTTATTTTTTTCTTTTTTTTACTGTTGCTGTTGTTGCTGCTGCTGCTGGAATTGAAGCTGCTTTTGATGTTGTCACCAGCACTACTACAAACACCCCTCACT
>NW_026393451.1:0-621 GCF_001194135.2 Octopus bimaculoides | reverse complement strand
ATGTATGTATGTATGTATGTATACATATATGTGTGTGTGTGTGTGTGTGTTCGCACACATAAAGTGAGAAAGGGACAGATATTAAAAGAGAGAGATACGTATATATGTGTATGTATATGTAAATATGTATGAGTGGATGTATATACATGTGCTTTTATATATGTGTGTATGTGTGCGTGCATACATACGTGTGTGTGCATGTGTGTGTTTGTATGCGTGTGCGTGTGTGTGTACAGACACACCGACTCGCCCATAATGACACACACACACACAAACACACACACACACACACACACGCACACACACGCACGCACGCACGCACATATATATATATTCGCGCATGCACATATCTGAGCGCACACATGCACACATATTTAGTTACAGGTGTCATAAGGCCAACAGCGAGCAATATGCTTCCAGCTTATAAGCAATTGTATAAACAATTCTGTTTCGATCTGTGATTGAAGTTTTATAGTGATAATGCGATCAAAATCAACGTTAAAATTGGTAGAGCGGGCGCGCGACGAAATTATTATCAATGTTTAAGATAAAGATACACGAACTGACAAACACGTTAGAACTCCGGATGGAGTTCAAATCCTGCAGATGCCAACGATGACT
>NW_026393450.1:0-412 GCF_001194135.2 Octopus bimaculoides | reverse complement strand
CAGACTGAATTATAGATCATGATTTCGTAGTTATTCTAGTATTATACAACTTCTACTCGTCAGTATAAAATGGTTAAGATACATAGAGATAAATAGAAAATCAACATACCAAACGAACACCGTGTATCCAATATAGTACATAGATGATTGTTTATCGCTATATACCTATGTAAGTGGCGGGCTTTTCGAATTGCATCTCGGTACTTGAGTTTTTTGTTTTCAGAATAAATTCAGCACTGAATATATTCTGGTTATATATTCAAATTCAATAATAGGATGAATTCTTTTACAAGAATGTATCAAGTAGCTAGCGTGAAAAACACCTCATAATGGAAGAAATCCATCATTTATTCCCCAAAATATGTTTATTTATATAAGGGAATTACTATACAAGAATGCCTCACACTATGAG
>NW_026393449.1:0-202 GCF_001194135.2 Octopus bimaculoides | reverse complement strand
TGAACTCTGGATAGAGTAACTGCAGATTTCTCAATAGTCTAGCATAGGCATTCTCTTTTCCACTGACCTTCAGCTTTATGGAAACACACGCTGGGCTGATAATTTCCACAACTATACACATTTACACTTTTCTTTCCCAAATCATAATATTACGTCTGTTGTGCTTACATTTTATTGAGGTTTTCACTGGGACATTCCACCA
>NW_026393448.1:0-286 GCF_001194135.2 Octopus bimaculoides | reverse complement strand
TGTTATTATTGTTATTATTGCTATTACTATCATTTTTGTTGTTATTTTGCTTTAATTTTTTACTTTTTGTGTTGTAATTGTTTAATTCTTCGTTTGTTGTTGTTGTTATTGTTGTTGTTGATGTTGTGTGTGTTGTATTGATATATTTATAAAGTGAAAAAGATGATTATGATGATGGTGGTGATGGTGGTGTTTGTTGTAGTGAAGATGATGATGACGACGACGACGACGATGACGATGATGATGATGATGACGACGACAGTGATGATGATGATGATGATGATGA
>NW_026393447.1:0-303 GCF_001194135.2 Octopus bimaculoides | reverse complement strand
TCTTAATTATTATTATTTTTTTTTATTTTTTATTTTTCCTTCTCGTTGAAATTCTCCTTTCTGTTTGATTTTGTTGGTTTTTTATTTATTTGGTGTCTTTTGTCTTTCGCCGCCTTGAAAATCCTTCCATGTTTTTGTATTTTCGCTTTTTACCGTCCAAAATATATATTTTACGCTGGGCCTCACCAATCGTAGAGGGTCAAAAGCCGTTATAATTACTGTTATAATTTTAGTAGTAGTAGTAGTAGTTGTTGTTGTTGTTGTTGTTGTTGTTATCGTTTTCATTAACATCTTCTTTCAATT
>NW_026393446.1:0-240 GCF_001194135.2 Octopus bimaculoides | reverse complement strand
ATATATATATTCATATATATATATATGTATATATATATATATATATATGTTATGTATATATGTAGGTATGTGTATATATATGTATATATACACATATACATATATGTATATATACATACATGTATATATGCATGTATATATGTCTGTATATATGTAGGTATATATATATATATATATAAATGTGTGTGTTTGTGTGTGTGTGTTGAAAGTATGTATGCATGTATGCATGTATGTATCTAT
>NW_026393445.1:0-272 GCF_001194135.2 Octopus bimaculoides | reverse complement strand
ATGCGCGCAAGTCTCTGAGTGTATGTGTGTCTGTGTGTAAGAGTGTGTGTGTTGTGTATTTGGTGTTTGTTTGGTGTTCGCTGTTTATATATGTATCTGTGATTGAACTTAATGTTGTAGGAAATCAGTAGCATGGTAACAGCCGTGGTAGTCCTTTGTGTAGTTGTGTGTCTCTTCACATCTTCAATAATGGTCAGCTTAAAGTATGCGTGCGCGTTTATATGTGTGCACGCGTGTATATATATGTTGTGTGTGGTGTGTGCATGCGTCTG
>NW_026393444.1:4453-4613 GCF_001194135.2 Octopus bimaculoides | reverse complement strand
TATCTAAGTATTTTGAGTATGTTTAATTATCAGTATATTACTTGAACCAATTACAAGATATATATGTTTTTCAGATACACTATGTCAGATAAAATGCTAAAGAAATTAAAAAAACAGGCAGTTATTGTTGACATAAGTGAGGAATACAGTGATTTAGAAA
>NW_026393444.1:4188-4350 GCF_001194135.2 Octopus bimaculoides | reverse complement strand
TTAGAGAGAACTAAATTATTCTAAATGTTTAGACTTTAGAAAGACACTGCAGTTCATCCAATGGATTCAGAACGTTATTGATTATGATCCCAGAAAACCAGTAAAGGCCATGGTGAAAGAAATTCAAGCATTGGAATGGACTATCAGAACTGTGGTGCACAA
>NW_026393444.1:4050-4178 GCF_001194135.2 Octopus bimaculoides | reverse complement strand
CATTTGACCCCTGTCGGATGTACTGAGCAGATGCTAATTCATGTCTCTAAAGAACCAAGAAAATCATTTGACCTGTGCCAAGAGTTTACTTAACAAGGTTAAAAACCCTCGCAAATACAGTGTACTTT
>NW_026393444.1:3726-4040 GCF_001194135.2 Octopus bimaculoides | reverse complement strand
AAGAGTTTACTTAACAAGGTTAAAAACCCTCGCAAATACAGTGTACTTTGGTTCCTCTCTGATGCAAAAAACTTTTACAAAGTCAGAAGACTAACAGGAGAAATGGCAGATGATTATGTTGTTAATTTCTGATGTTGCAAGAGAAATGCACATTAAGTTTCCAGCAACTGTGAGTTTTAAGAGTGGTTAGTAATGAAGATAATGTCATACCACCTCAGAACTAATGCTGTTTGAGGTGCTGGAGATAGTTGTTAAGTTCTGGATGAATGAAGTATGCGGTGAAGTATCAGCTAGTCTCAACACCTTCTCACAAA
>NW_026393444.1:0-284 GCF_001194135.2 Octopus bimaculoides | reverse complement strand
AAGAGAGACTGACATGCAAGGATGAACACCATGTTCATGTGTGAGAAAACTCTTGATCGTCTTATCCCTAACACACATCAAATAAGACATCTTTTATTGTATTAACTTTCTATTTCTTCCTGCTTTGCCTTTATTAACCACAATATTATTTGATACATTACTGATGATGATGGTGTTGGGGAGGATATTATATTTGTAAAATCTTTAACAAAGTTTCATAATATTCATTACTATCTTTGGGCAGAGGGTAAAGTAGTTGCTATACCATCAGATCAAGCAACAAG
>NW_026393443.1:0-341 GCF_001194135.2 Octopus bimaculoides | reverse complement strand
TCGGACCGAGACTAGGGTAGAAGACACTTGCCCCAGATGCCACGCAGTGGGACTGAACCCAGAACCATGTGGTTGGAAAGGAAGCTTCTTACCATACAACCATTGTTCTCTATTCATTATTTAGTTTACTGTGAAGTATTGTAGATAAAATACAGATCTAATACCAACATATACTTATTCTTAAGTCGGCGCGTTGGTAGAATCGTTAGCGCGCCGTATGAAATCCTTAGCGGATTCTGAGTTCGAATTCCGCTGAGGTCAACTTCGCTTTTCATCATTTTGGCGTAGACAAAATGAGTACAGGTTGAGAACTGGGTTTGATGTAATTGACTTACCGACTT
>NW_026393442.1:112-222 GCF_001194135.2 Octopus bimaculoides | reverse complement strand
TACTCTCACACTTTCCTATAAGCCATATATCATATTTTCACACTTTCCTAAGAAGTAGGAAACTACTAAAAATGCAACAACAGAAACAATAAAAACAAGGTTTCATAATT
>NW_026393442.1:0-102 GCF_001194135.2 Octopus bimaculoides | reverse complement strand
GTTTCATAATTAGTGTATCACTAATCCATTCCTAAGTCTACATCTAGAAGTTTTAGTCAAGGGTGTTATTTAGTGTTTATGTATAGACAAGTACATTCAGAA
>NW_026393441.1:285-529 GCF_001194135.2 Octopus bimaculoides | reverse complement strand
ATATATCTCCTTCTGTGTATATATATACTACCAACCAAACATGATTTTTTATTGAACTCCTAATACCTTTTGTTGAATACCCTCCTTTAAACTGTTTTTAACATTTCCGTATTATCATCAAAGAATGTATATATGTATTGTAATACTTAAACCTTTTTTAACATTTTCTTATTATTATCAAAGAATGTATATATGTATTTTAATACTTTTGTGACAACCAGTACTTAACACAACAAAGCTTATA
>NW_026393441.1:0-252 GCF_001194135.2 Octopus bimaculoides | reverse complement strand
ATCAAAGAATGTATATATGTATTTTAATACTTTTGTGACAACCAGTACTTAACACAACAAAGCTTATAAAAAGCTTTACTTTTGACAATCTTTTCCTAAAAAAGTGAAACCGGTCAAGTGAATAAACATCTTTTAAATTGCATTTTTAAACCTTCTTTCATATATATTTCCACTCGTGCGTTATCTTACAACTTTACTTTGTTATATATATATATATATGTCCTCGTCTGTTGTTGTTTTTTCGTATATTCT
>NW_026393440.1:0-659 GCF_001194135.2 Octopus bimaculoides | reverse complement strand
TTAATCTAGTTCTATTCATTCAACTCTTAGTCCCTTTACACAAAATTTCAAGCTCGTTATTTGGCCTACATGATTTAGTCGCTCTGTAGAATGGAAGGGAATGGAGAGGCGACGCGGCTCGTGCTGGTTACTCTTTCTACGTTACTGATTCAGAGTGAGACAGAGAAAAAGAGAAAGAGAAGAACAGGAAGCTGAGGGAAGGAGGGGGAGAGAAAGAGATGAGAAACTGTCCCAATTTTTAGGCGTTGTTTTATTTATGGACATCGGAGCGATGAATAGCAAATATTGAGATGCGCATGAGAAAAATCCAGAAAATAATAGGATGGTTCGAGTGGTCTATCGAAGATGCTGAGCAATTCTGTCTTATTGGCAATAAACTCTCATATGTGCACATGTGTGTGTGGGGAGTATAAATATGTGCGTGTGCGCTTGTGTTTGTGCATGAGAGTGCTTATGTGTAACGTGCTCGGTGTCATATATTGCGCATGTGTGCAGTGGCTAACAAATTGGGAAAGCTAATGCAGAATAATATCACCTTTTGTCGGCAACAAATTTATTCCAATAAATATTAAGGTATGTAAGTATTTCCCTAAATAAAGAACTAAATACTATATATATATATATATATATAAATAGATAGATAGATACATACATACATA
>NW_026393439.1:0-537 GCF_001194135.2 Octopus bimaculoides | reverse complement strand
CTCTCTCTCTCTCTCTCTCTCTCTCTCTCTCTCTTTGTTTCTCTCTGTTGACGACATGAGAGTGTACATGAGAGGACACGCTAGATGAAGAGAACAAAACATCGTTTGTCAAATATCTGCTGGACATCCAGGTTGTCCCGGAACTAAACAGCAACAACAACAACAACAACAACGACGACAGAGCAACAACTGAGTTTTTCTTTTACTCTTAGCAATAATTTTTTTTTAAATCTTTTCTTTTCTTTTTTGGTAAACCTTTATCAAAGGACTAAATGATGTGTCATGCTAATACCGAGATATATGACGCAAATCTCAGCCTACAAGTGGCGCACCCTATTGTATAAAGAAACCAACACTAGATATCAAGGCCAAGCTGTTTCCAGTTGGTTCAAGAAACCGGACATCGTCGGTCAGCGACCTTTAATTACTTTTTTTTTTATAAGTATAAAAATAATCCGGCATTAATGAATGAGAAACGTAGAGAACTCCTTTCCCATGTTTCAACGATTACAATAAAACAACAACATCAACAACAAC
>NW_026393438.1:0-821 GCF_001194135.2 Octopus bimaculoides | reverse complement strand
TATATATACATATATATATATATATACATATACGTGTCTTCCGATAAGGTATGCGCAGGGACGTAGAAATACTCTGGTTGCAGTCCAAGGATGCAGTAAGTCCTCTGAGAATGTGGTACCCCTCGTCTTTGTCAAGGCAGCTCTCTAGAAGAAGGCTAACTGTTGCGATACTGAGCCGGATATCTAGCACTTTACTTTCTCTGGGTTACATGGTGTTGTCTGTGTGAGTCATTGTAGTGTTGTGCAAGCCGCACTCGGCTTAATACATTTGCCCGGACATTGCTGACACTCCTTGTCATGCTCGTCTACTGTATAGACAACCATCATGGATGTATTAATATACACACATACATATGTATGTATCCATGTATGTACATACGTACATATGTGTGTATCCATGCATGTACGTACGTATGTATGTATGTATCAATGGATGTACGTACGTATGAATGTATCCATGCATGCACGTACGTACGTATGTATCAATGCATGTACGTACGTACGTATGTATCCATGAATGTAAGTACGTATGTAGGTGTCCATGTATGTACGTACGTACATATGTGTGTATCCATGCATGTATGTACGTATGTATGTATCCATGTATGTACGTACGTATGAATGTATCCATGCATACACGTACGTACGTATGTATCCATGAATGTAAGTACGTATGCAGGTATCCATGTATGTACGTACGTACATACGTAAATATGTATCATGCATGTACGTATATATGTATATATGAATGTATGCATGTATGCAAGTATACATATATGAATGCATACATGTATGTACTATGTACGAACTATATATGTATG
>NW_026393437.1:0-588 GCF_001194135.2 Octopus bimaculoides | reverse complement strand
ATGTGTGTGAGTGTGAGTGTATGTGGAAGTGAGTGTTTGTGCGTATATGTGTATATATTTGTGTGTAAATCTATGCCCACTATCATTTGTGGTAATATTTTAGAAGTAATAATACAATTTGAGCAAGGAGATTTGTTATAAGTTATAATTACTATCTCTCTAGGGAATCTGCAATATAAATCTATAATATAAATTCTCTGAATTTCTATAATCAATTCGTCTTGGATTTTTCTCATATATAATGTTAACCCTACTATTGAAATTATGAAGCACATAACAATTTATTTATTTTACTGATACCATGAATTTGAGGCCAGGGTTCTTAGTTAAACTATGGGCATAGAAAATAAAACGCGAGTATTCGAGCTAAACTGCACATGTTATGGACCTGCAACAACTGAATGTAACTCAGAACAACAAAAGATTTCATCTCATGCACAAATTGTTTTGCAAGAGAAATGTCCTCTAGCTGTAAAGTAATTCAACTGATCAATATAACATTTTCCATTTTGAGCAAATATCAAACCTTTGTGCGTATGGGGACAAATATAACAAAGGAAAAAATAACAATAACCACAGCAGCAACAA
>NW_026393436.1:0-330 GCF_001194135.2 Octopus bimaculoides | reverse complement strand
CCTCTCCTCTCTTGCTCTGGCACCTACTTCCTTTCTTCACTCCTACCCACCTTCTCCCTTCTCCCCTCTCCCTTCATCGTCACCCCTCGCTCGTTACCGCACGCGCACCTTCGTTTTGGGATCACCACTACTTTATTATTTCCCCTTCTTCCTAGCTCTCCTGTGTGACCCCTCTGTCCGGCATTCGCCATGATAGATTGCTAGCCACTAAACATTTTTCTATTTTCTCTCCCTCTTTATTTCTGTGTTCCTTTCTATCGAAGAGCGTAGGCGCGAAACGTAAAAGACTTTCTCACTTCTCAAGTGTTAAACTAATACATCTGTTTGTTG
>NW_026393435.1:0-498 GCF_001194135.2 Octopus bimaculoides | reverse complement strand
TATATACACACACACATACATGCACATACATTTCTTGTTTTCTTGTTACTTGTTTCAGTAATCTCACAGCAGCCTTGCTGGGGCACCACCTAGAAGGGATTTAGTTGAACAAATCGACACCGATACTTATTTTTTAAGGCCTGATACTTTTTGTATCGGGTGTGTTTTGCCGGACTGCTAAGTTACGGGAACGTAAAGACACAAACACCGGTTGTCAAGCGATGGTGGTGGAGAAACACGAACATAAAGTCACATACACCCCCATAAACACACCCACCCACACACACACAACAGGTTTGTTCTAATTTCCGTCAATCGAATCCACTCACAAGGATTTGGTCGGCTCGAAGCTTTAGTGTAAGACACTTGCCCAAAGGAGCCACGCTGTGGAACTAAAAACCGGTTACCATATGGTTGGGGAGTAAACTTCTTATCACACAGCAATGCTTCTACCTATATGTATATATATATATATATATATATATATATATATATATA
>NW_026393434.1:0-413 GCF_001194135.2 Octopus bimaculoides | reverse complement strand
TGTGTGTATGTGTGTGTGCGTGTGTGTGTGCGTGTGTGTGTGTGTGTGTGCGTTTAATGGTAACGTGGCTGTAATTTCTGATACTTTGACGTCTTAGGTTGAACTTCTCTCGTTAGAGCAACATTTCTCAATTAATTACTGCTAAAATATTCCTAATTTACTTTTTAATATGTTTAACAAATTACTAAATAAGATTTACTGGACATGTCGACATACGGGAGACATACGGAATTTACAGCTACAACCATTAAAGAACACACGCACACACACGTACAACACACACACAAGTGCACACACATACGCACACACATACAGACACAAAATACACAAATGTCATATTTATGTAATGTGAAAGAGTGAAACTGTTTAGCGTTCTGTAAAGATTGACGTCATCAAACTTACTTTCTTTCTGA
>NW_026393433.1:0-343 GCF_001194135.2 Octopus bimaculoides | reverse complement strand
CACACACACATGCAAACCTACACACACAAACACACACACAAACATGCACATACAAACACACATACACAAACACACACACACCCTCACACACACACACACATGCACATGCACATAAACTGTATTAGTTACTTTGTGCTTCCATGCAATAAGGCAAAATGCTCACTATACACAAGTGTTTATAAGTGTAAGAGTAATTTACAGCTTTGCTGGTAAACCCAATTATTTCCTTATACCTACCTGAAGGTTTATGATTTTTGATATTAGCCAACTGCACACAAATTTTATGTAGATATGTGCCATACATTCATACATACATACATACATACATACATACATACATACA
>NW_026393432.1:0-212 GCF_001194135.2 Octopus bimaculoides | reverse complement strand
GTCATTTCTAAGTGTATTGAAAGGCCCCGAAGATTAGGCCTTTGAATAAACTTAGGGTACAGAGTTATCCATCCCTGACAATTAAATCTGTTAAATCCATCCACTTCAGTAACTCTGTAATGGAAGTAATTCTGTAATTACGTGAATTTAATTAATTAGCATTTTTGTTGTTTATTTTGTTTTGTATTCTTCTTTGTTTTTGTTTATCATTG
>NW_026393431.1:0-262 GCF_001194135.2 Octopus bimaculoides | reverse complement strand
ATATGTATATATGTATGTATATATGTATATATGTATGTATATATGTATGTCGCAACATGACATATAAGGCAGCTGCTGCTGTTTATCAGAAATGTTTGATTTGATATTAATACCATAAAACAAATATCACGATTGTTTGTTATTGTTTTTGTTTTTGTATTCGTTGCTGCTGCTGCTGCCCCTGCTGTTGTTGTTGTTGTTCAGCTTCTGATCGATCAGACTTAGGACGAGAAGTATTCTAACCCTGACCTTTTTTTTTTTT
>NW_026393430.1:0-977 GCF_001194135.2 Octopus bimaculoides | reverse complement strand
AGACAGACAGACACACATTCTCATTTTTATATATATAGATATATATAAAGGTAAATTAAATATAGAGATATTCTATTGACAATCCAATAATTTATCTATATTACAAAATAACATTAAATACTATAAATATGATATATAACACACCCCTTTGAAGGATTTCTTTTCCTCTGTTTGTTACTTTATATATATATATATATATATACATACATACATGTAAAATTTCAGAGGCTTGTTTGCTTGGAATTGCGAGAAGGGAGCCGAATTAGTTGACTCAGGCGCCATTCAGATGGACGATTTTGTGATGGTGAACAACGAAGTGGCTGGCATCGAAGTAAAAAAGATAATTCACGGTCCCAAATACAGTGATGCTGGACTAATGGTGAAGAACTCCCAGATCGTCTCACGTAGTTCCGTCTTGCAGAGCAAACCAACAAGCGTGGCTATAGTGTTCCCATTCGGCAACGGCATGCAAGTTACAAATGTGACGTTTGTGAATTTCGTCAACAAATCTAGCGTTTTTAAGTTAGCAGATATTGCTGGTGTTTGCGTGAGTCTGTGTGGAGGATTTCTTCATCAAACGTCTGGACTGAAATTTATCAACTCTCCGAATGTATTGGACCTGCGCTGGCAGGTAAGACAATTTATACGCCTGGAAACACGCATATTCCCGCATATACATGTGTGCGTGCTTGTCTGTGTGTGTGTGTTTGTGTGTGCGTGCGTGCTTGTGTGTGTGTTTGTGTGTGTGTATTTGTATGTGTGCTTGTGTGTATATGTGTGTGAGTGTGTGCGTGTATGTGTTTGTGTGTGCTTGTGTGTGTGTATGTGGATAGAATAAGTACTAGGCTTACAAAGAATAAATCTTGTGCTCCATTTTTTCAACCAAAGTCGGTGCTCCAGCATGGCCGCAGCCACATGACTGAAACAAGTAAAACAACAAAAAAGTCTGCTATTATATATATATATATATGTATATA
>NW_026393429.1:0-433 GCF_001194135.2 Octopus bimaculoides | reverse complement strand
ATTTTACAAGTACTTTTAACACTTATTGCCAGTAAAGGAATTATGAGGAATATTGAATTCCAGGGAATCTAAATAACTCCAGTTAAAATAGGGGTGCCACTGGAAGTAATGTTCTTTGACAGCTTCCTGGGATGAACCGTTAAGAACTAAGGGTTTTTGCTTATGGGTACTACATAAAGTCGGTGAAGAGGACACGAATCAGAGAGTTTTGATAAAAGGATAAAACACTAATTACGTTTCTGCATATTGAACACATCATAACGATATCAATAGCCGATATTGATGGAGCTAGCTAATACATGCAAGCATCATCATCATCATATGTGCGTGTGTATCATATTTTCATGGTTACGGCGTTCTATACGTATTTCATAAAAATATGTTGTACGACATTATATATATATATATATACATCTATATACGTACATGTATA
>NW_026393428.1:0-256 GCF_001194135.2 Octopus bimaculoides | reverse complement strand
TACTATTCGATATGAATATATTGAGTTCTAACAACCGATCATTGGTATTGCTATGACTAAGCAGTTTCATAATGCACAGATTTATGTGAGTGTGTACTTGTAAACACACTCTCTCACACACATACATACATACATACATACAAAGATACATACATACATATGTATGCTTATGTATATTTATACACCAGCGCACACATATATAAATCTACATATATGCCTGCGTATGCCTTCCTGCATATATATATATATATATATA
>NW_026393427.1:0-1065 GCF_001194135.2 Octopus bimaculoides | reverse complement strand
CCCCAGGAGGACATCTCCTCCAGCTGGCTATCGACACACTTCTGTGTCCATATATATATATATATATATTACAAAGAAAATGCTATCGAGAGAAATAATATTCATAACATTATAAACCTGGAAAATTACAGAAGTTATTACATCTGGTAAAGTACAGAACAAGAACATTTTTATTTAAAACATTGCAGCTAAGGATAACATTTCAAATAAAATATTTAGATTTAGAAAATATCAGCTTTTATTAAAACTAAAAATTTTATTACAAGTTATTACTTCTATTTGTTATTACTTGTTACTTCTAGCAAAAATAGAAAATAACTCAAAATATTTTTTGCACTTTAAAAAAATAATTTTTCTCATTATTGATTAATAATTAGAAATTTGAAAATAGGTTATAAAAGATGATAGCAGTAGGCTTAGTAGTAGTTAGCACAATAAATAGAATAATACAAAAATTAGTTATATATTACAGTAAAATTTACCTATAACAACAAATTCACAGTAAAATTTGCTTGAGTTATTGCCTAAGTTATTGCCAAGTCTTCACATTTTTAGTCTTGACCCAATGCCTATTTTTTACATAATGAATTTGCCTACCATATATACTGTTCTACTTTGAATAAACTTTATCTATATTGGTGGCTCTCATTTTTTAAGTATTCTAGTGTGTCAATATTTTAACAAAATGATAGTATTTTTTTTTATTATAATGTTACTTTGTAAATTAAAATTAAATAATTTTTAATATTTAAATGTTATCCTTGACTGCAATATTTTAAGTAATAAGTTGTCCTGCACTTTTCCAAGTGTAATAACTTGTCCCGTAATTCTCCAGGTTTATAAGGTTAAGAATATTATTTCTTTTGCTCGCATTTTTCCATGTAATCCATGTTTTTTCCAGGCTATGCAATTATATGCTAATTAATAATATGTCAAATGTGTCAATTAGCGGTGTCGTTGATAATTTTTTCCTTACCTCAATGACGCCGGTGAAATACATTAAAAGTCCCCTTATAGAACAATATTATCACCCTCAAATTTGAGAAACAAACACTCATAACTTTT
>NW_026393426.1:0-378 GCF_001194135.2 Octopus bimaculoides | reverse complement strand
ATGCACCGCTCTCTCACTCAATAATAATAATAATAATGATAATAATAATATTGTGCCTGACGTCAAATCTGTGCCTAATAAATTTTTTGTTTAATTGTTCTGTTATACAACCAACAGAAATCAAGTTGTGTTTCATACATTTTGCCACGTACACCAAATGGGAATTTCTGTTATGATTCTTGATAGAATTCACTTGACTCATATTGTTGCACAATGAAGAGGTCTTTCTGTCGAACTACTGTTATTGTGCCTGACATCAAATCTGTGCCCATTAAATCTTTTGTTTAATTGTTCTATTATACAACCAATATAAATCAAGGTGTGTTTCTTGCATTCTGCTGCATACATCAATATAATAATAATAATAATAATAATAAT
>NW_026393425.1:0-240 GCF_001194135.2 Octopus bimaculoides | reverse complement strand
ATAACAATAATAATAACAGAAACGAAGTGCAATCTACACATGTTAGACTTCAATGTTTTACACAAAATGTCAATGCATTCTAATCTGATGAGCAGGAAATGTGTTTTTTTCTCATAAATTTATAATTGTTTTAAATTTTAAATCGTAATTTTATAACCCGTTTACAACCCAAGAGAAAACGTCTTGTTTTTGTGGTTGTTGTTATTGATGTAAGATGTCGCCTTGTGTGTGTGTGTATAT
>NW_026393424.1:1884-2158 GCF_001194135.2 Octopus bimaculoides | reverse complement strand
CTCCCACACACATGGGACAAAATACATATTCCTCTTATGTATTCGTCTATGCGTCGACATTTCAATAAATACATTTATTTTTTTTAATGTCTCTCAATCTTCGACGTATAAAAATATATAAATGGATTTTATTCATTTTGTATACGCATGTGTGTATGTGTCCGTTTGTATATAGTGTATGTGTCCGTTTGTATATAGTGTATGTGTCTGTTTGTATATAGTGTATGTGTCCGTTTGTATATAGTGTATGTGTCCGTTTGTATATAGTGTATGC
>NW_026393424.1:1459-1869 GCF_001194135.2 Octopus bimaculoides | reverse complement strand
TGTGTATGTGTCCGTTTGTATATAGTGTATGTGTCCGTTTGTATATAGTGTATGTGTCTGTTTGTATATAGTGTATGTGTCCGTTTGTATATAGTGTATGTGTCCGTTTGTATATAGTGTATGCGTCCGTTTGTGTATAGTGTATGCATCTGTGTAGTGTATGTACTGTGTATATATATGTTTGTGTGTGCGTGTGTGTGTGTGTTTGTCTATGCGTGTGTATATTTAGTGTTTGTATGTGTGTGTGTGTGTGTGTGTGTGTGTGTGTGTGTGTGTGTGTTTTTAAATTCTTTTGTTCATGTTTTTCAGTTAATGATTTTGTGAAAAATGATGTATGAAGACCTCCAGCCCTTCTGTTCATCTGGTTAACTACAAACAGATGAGGGAGAGAGAGAAAAAAAGGGGTAGGG
>NW_026393424.1:0-676 GCF_001194135.2 Octopus bimaculoides | reverse complement strand
GAGGAGAAGAAGGAGAAAGGAAGAGAATGAGATGTGCGGGTGTTACATGATGGCAATATGAGTGAGAATAAAAGTATCAAAGATTAGTGGAGAGAGAAAGAGAGTGAAATGGAAGGAGGAGAAGGAGGATATGAGGAGGAGGAGGAATATGATGAAGTTGAGGATGATTATTATGATGATGATGATGATAATGATAATGAAGAGGAGGGGGAGGAAGCGATAGTGATGATGATGCTTGGGAAGAAAAAAGATGACGCTGACGAAGAAGAAGAAGAAGAAGAAGAAGAAGAAGAAGAAGAAGAAGAAGAAGAAGAAGAAGAAGAAATAAGGAAGAAGAATAATAAGAAGAAAGAATAAGGAAGAAGAAATAGAAAATGATAAGACAATGTTGAAGAAGACGAAAAGAAAAAGACAACAAAAAAGAAAAACAAGAAAGAAACCGAAAAAGTCTTGAATAAAAAGAAAAATGAACGAAAGAAGAAAAAAACTAAGAGGAAGAAAAACAGAAATTTGGCTACGACAGATTCTTTACTCTAAGGCACAAAACCTGAAATTTTTGGGGAGGGCACCAGTCGATTAGATTGACACCAGTACGCAACTGGTACTTAATTTATTGAACCCGAAATGCAAAATCGACCTCGGCGGAATTCGAACTCAGAACGTAAAGACAGACGAA
>NW_026393423.1:1857-2021 GCF_001194135.2 Octopus bimaculoides | reverse complement strand
CCAAATCCACTCACAAGGCTTTGATCAGCCCAAGGCTATAGTAGAAGACAACAAGCTTCTTACCACACAGTCATGCTTAATAATTCAAAAAGTGCTGAATCAGAGTCAAAAAGTTATAAAAGGTGCATTTAAACACGCTGAAATAGTATCTTTACAAAAAAAAA
>NW_026393423.1:1682-1847 GCF_001194135.2 Octopus bimaculoides | reverse complement strand
AAAAAAAAACACAATGGGTTTGCAACAAAGCACAGTTTAGATTATTAGCATGCTGGGAAAAATGCTTAGTGGTATTTTGTCTGTCTTTATGAGTTGAAATCAATTCATTCTTTCAGGGTTGATAAAATAAGTACCTTTTGAGTTATTCCTCTTCATAAGCTAAAT
>NW_026393423.1:1340-1597 GCF_001194135.2 Octopus bimaculoides | reverse complement strand
TGTCCTATTACCAGCCTTGTGAAGATTAAATCAGGAATCATGAACATTTAACAAGTTAGAATTAGATTATAGCATGAAATGCTGTACATTTTATTTTCAAAAAAAGCAGTGAACTAAAGGAAATAACTCAAGTTGACAAATGGTATGAATTTAAACGAATCTAATTGACATTCAATTACAATAAACAACTCCTTTCAAAATATTTTTGAATAAATACTTCTTTTGATAATTGTACACACACACACACACACACACAC
>NW_026393423.1:812-1330 GCF_001194135.2 Octopus bimaculoides | reverse complement strand
ACACACACATACATACACACAAGGAAACAAAACAAACAAACAACCAAAACTCTAATAAATGATGAAGGTCACTCAAACCCTGAAACTTTCAAAAATATTTGAGCACGGTTTCTCTGATACCCAGTATTTGTTGTATACTGTTCCAAAATATTTGATCAGATAACTCTTGATATAAGTGTACCTGAAGAAAAATTAATGAGAATACACCAAAACTTTAATAAGTAACTTACTTTAGCATATTCTTCAAATGTAGCTTGCATCTGATAGTAATTGCGAATAGCAAGTATAGAGATCATGGTAGATTCATCAGTTCCTAATTTATTTTCACCAGCATCATAAAGTCTCCGAGCATCTTCTTGGGCTAGTTGTCTATTAATTACACAGGATGATCCTTGAGTGGCAACACGTTGCACTTCCTCAGGAGTTAATTCATTACGATTGGCCTGAAAAATAAAATACAGTTTTGACAAAATATCATACCCAACATTAATAAAACTATCAAGTATATACTGAATAAA
>NW_026393423.1:493-802 GCF_001194135.2 Octopus bimaculoides | reverse complement strand
AAATATCATACCCAACATTAATAAAACTATCAAGTATATACTGAATAAATAATAAGGCTTCTTACTCTAGTAGAAAAATAGTTCCTAAACTTCTTACTATCTTTAATGAGAAGATTAAATGTTTTAGTAACTAAATCTAAGGATAACATAGTCCATATGAAAGTTGAAAGTTGAGATATTCATATCCAGAAATACTGATTGAATGCTTCTTTCAAGAGTATATCTGTTCCTCACCAGATGTCTGTCAATCCTGAGCTGAGCAAAGCCACCCAACAACCAAAACTGCTTATTTTTCTCTTGATGTATTCT
>NW_026393423.1:0-483 GCF_001194135.2 Octopus bimaculoides | reverse complement strand
CAAATTCAATAACAAATATTCCTAGTCTTCTCAAAGCAAAATGATAGAAGATTAAAGGTATTTTTTTATATTACAGAGACAAATGAAGCAGATCAGTATCTGGATTCTTTGCAGTGTTTGTTAGGTTCATGCTTACCGAAAATACGCAAGCTGAACAGGAGTTCCAGTAGGTTACATTAAAGAGGAAAGGATGTTTGCTATGGAATTTAGTGGTGTGGAGGCAAACAAAGGATAACAAAAGAAGAGATTAGTGTATTTATGAGGGAAGAGCATTTGAGTAGTGTCGTAGTTGTTAGTTCAGAGGAACAGAAAATATTGAAGAGACAGAGACAAAATAAAGCATGAATACCTTCACTCATCTTCACTATGACCACTTATGTACAACTCAAGTGGTCGTAGTGAAGATGAGTGAAGCTATTCATGAACCCATAACCTCCTGTATGTTGTTGTTGTTGGCACACTGTCGCTTACGACGTCAAGGGT
>NW_026393422.1:0-438 GCF_001194135.2 Octopus bimaculoides | reverse complement strand
TCACCCGGATGAATTAATGATGTGACATTTGAGATACACTACAGTACAGACATGTTAATTCTCTTTTTTTTTTCCTATCAGGATAGTTGTACAAGAAAAACAAAATCTAGCAATGGTTCTCAATCCTTGTTCCTTGCAGTGAATACAAGCCGCTGGTTACAAAATGCTTGTGAAACGAACCAAGAAAAATCTCTGTGATTCATACGTTTTAATAGCGTAATGTTGTACAGGTAACATGTCCACAGCACATCTTTAAAATAGAGGGAACGCAGGCTTTTGCGAGTATGAAACGTTTTGGCCCATCCCTTTTGGCGTCACTTGTTTGGCGTCGCTGATTTGACGCTGACTTATTTGACACGCGACGGTTTAATGTTTCTCTCCCCCTCCTCACTCTGTTTATATGTGGAAGCATATTTCCCTTCATGTGTATGAGGAGGA
>NW_026393421.1:0-727 GCF_001194135.2 Octopus bimaculoides | reverse complement strand
AAGAAATGTTTCACGAAATACGGTTCTTAGAATTCGGATATGAGCAGTTACAAAGCCCTGATTTTTGGAAAAATACTGTGTTCGTAGGATTGTTACTAAACTCCACGACACTCACTATTTTTTATACCATGTCTATGATAAAAATCCAACAAGACTTATTGGAAATGTGAATTCTAGTAGTTAGTATGAAAGATTAGCTAGTGTGAATTTTAAGTCGTAATTCTCTATGACAAAATGACTTTACTTTCCAATTGTACTATAAATGCTAAATGTACATAAATAAAATAATGTAGCAATTATTGTCTCTTTCTTCACCTTCTTCAACTTTTTAATGAAATTTATTTCTGCGATTATGAAACTGTGTCTTTTGTCGTGGAGTTTAGTAACACCCAATGAACACTGATTAATTTCCCCAAAATCAGGATTTTTATAACTGCTCATATTCGAATTCTAAGAACCGTATTTCGTGAAACATTTCTTTGACAAAAGTTTAGAATTCGTATATGGGCAGTAATTTTAACCAATAGGATACCAACAATTATGCTTGTTCGGGCAAACGACCATTACGTCATATTGCCGTATTTTATGACTTGCTACACATGCATAAGCATATATGTGATGTATATATATGTATACACTTTCATATTGGTATGGATTTGAACATATATATGTTGTGCGTGTATGTATATATATATATGGGAGAATATACAAATAATAACAACAGACG
>NW_026393420.1:0-239 GCF_001194135.2 Octopus bimaculoides | reverse complement strand
TGGTGTTAGATAGGTAGACAGACATGTGGATAGAGAGATAGATAATCAGATATATAAACAGACAGACAGACAGATAGATAGATAGGTAGGCAGACACTAATAGATAGATAGATAGGTAGGCAGACACTAATAGATAGATAGATAGATAGGCAGACACTAATAGATAGATAGATAGATAGGCAGACAGATAGACTAATAGATTAACAATTTTATCAACTCCACTGTTGTGAAAAAATTTT
>NW_026393419.1:0-273 GCF_001194135.2 Octopus bimaculoides | reverse complement strand
GAGAGAGAGAGAGAGAGAGAGAGAGAGAGAGAGAGAGAGATGAGATATTCTCAGATAGCGAAATAGTAGAGCGATCAGTTAATTGAAATTGAAGACTGAATTACATAAACAATCTACAATAATGCGGTTCAAAATTTCAACTTCTGCTCAACACCCTATTGTCACAACTGCATAGCAAACAACACGCACGTTTTTTCCAACCACCTTCGTATTCTCACTACAATACTTACACATGATGAACAAATGGAAATCACTCACATATACTTCAAAAAG
>NW_026393418.1:0-289 GCF_001194135.2 Octopus bimaculoides | reverse complement strand
CGCAAAACAGCCTTCAGACTTTCCCTATTAATTTCATCGTCTTTTGAATATGAACATATTTACATCATAAGAGTTTTTTCGTTGTAAGGATTTCTTATTTAGTTGATTTTCACCTAGCAAGACTTATCGTAGATGGTGTAATAAGTCACACCCGGACAAGATCGGGTTATACTGCTAGTATACATATATATGTATATAATATTTATATGCATATAATATATATATATACATATATATATCTTTGTGATTGAATTTGGTAGGCGGAAGTTACTGCCGTGTGTGTATATGT
>NW_026393416.1:0-259 GCF_001194135.2 Octopus bimaculoides | reverse complement strand
TATTAAGGTGGTGAGCTGGCAGAATTGTTAGCACACCAGGCAAAATGCTTTGCAGCGTTTCATCCATCTTTACGTTCTGAGTTCAAATCCTGCCAAGGTTGACTTTGCCTTTCATCCTTTTAGGAGGGTCGATGAAATAAGTTCCAGTTAAACACTAGGGTCATTGCAATTGACTTACTCACCACCCCCACTCAAATTTCAGGCGTTGTACCTGAAGCAGAAAGGATTATTATTATTATTATTATTATTATTATTATTA
>NW_026393415.1:0-523 GCF_001194135.2 Octopus bimaculoides | reverse complement strand
GAATAGATTTTCTTTTACGAATGTTTTACTTCATTAATACTTTTTGTTTTAGATTTTTCATATTTTCCTATTCGCTTTTTTTTTATTTACAGGTGTCGTGGATCTGTAGAGATATTAAATCTATATTCTACGTTCTTAGGCATTCAAAGTCTCATTTTCAAGTAAGAAATTGACTGCAGCAAACAAATCAACACGTCACTGCTGATGCTAACAGTGGCAAAAATATCTTTGGTGTGAATGTCTATACGAATTCAATCAGTATAAATGAAACGTCATAAATGCCAAATGTATTCCATTTTCTTCTTGAAAATGAAATTGTGAAGATCTAGAAACGTCGAATATTGATTAAAGGAAAGCTACAGTTCCAAGCCAACTGCATAGAGCTAATAAGAATATATGAAAAATCTAAAATATAAAAAAGAAACGATTAAACTTGAAGAAAGTCGTGTATTCAATGAAACATACAATTACATATACACCTATATGTATATATGCATATGTATATATATATATATATATATAT
>NW_026393414.1:0-411 GCF_001194135.2 Octopus bimaculoides | reverse complement strand
AGTAGCCCATCCCGCTCAAAAGGTCCCTGAATAAGGTTTGATTAAGGATGCTGAGAAAAACATTATTATTATCATTATTATTATTATCATTATTATTAATATTATTATTATCATCATTATCATTATTATTATTATTATTATTCAGGTCGCTGCCTGAAATCGAACTGGGAATCTTCGGGTTAGTAGCCCGCGCTCTTAACCACTACGCCATATGCCCGTGCATATAGCGTAGTTCGATTCCAGGCAGTGACCTGAATAATAATAATAATAATAATAATAATAATAATAATAATAATAATAATAATAATAATAATAATAACAGCAACAACAACAACAACAACAACATCGAGACATAGCTTAGGAATGAGAACCAAGGTTCGAAATTTCCTCAAGACGCCTGATGAAAGCTGG
>NW_026393413.1:5039-5633 GCF_001194135.2 Octopus bimaculoides | reverse complement strand
TATATATATATATATATATATTTGTGGGTATGTATATATATGCGCGTTTGTGATATATATATGTTTATATTTACATGCATCGGTTATATATTTATATATAGCTATACACACTTTGGAATATATATCAATGTATTCAACCATAGCCACATACACACCCACCCACTTATACCACGGTTCAATATCCTTATCATTAATTGTATAGGAAAAAATGTGGTGACGGGAAAAATTAAGACGGAACAAACTGTTCCGTTTCTTATGTTGCAGGCTTAAAAAAGTGCTATGAATATATATATATATATTTATTCTTTTCCACTCTAGGTAAAAGGCCCGGATTTCTGGGAGAGTGGGGCCAGTTTGATTTGATCGACCGCAGTGCGCAACCGGTACATAATTTATCGACCCCGAAATGAGGAAAGGCAAAGTCGACTTCGGCGGAATTTGAGCTCAGAACACACCGATCGGCGAAAAACCGCTAAGCATTTCGTCCAGCTTTAACAACGGTTCTGCCTTCTCGTCTTATATACGTACGTATGCATGTCTCTCTCTCTCTCTCTCTCTCTCTGTATATATATATATATATATATATATATATAT
>NW_026393413.1:2897-4908 GCF_001194135.2 Octopus bimaculoides | reverse complement strand
GAAACTGAAAGAAGCACATCGTATATATGTATATATATATATATATATGTGTTTGTGTGTATGTTTGTGTGTCTGTGTTTGTCCCCCCCCCAACATCGCTTGACAACCGATGCTGGTGTGTTTACGTCCCCGTAACTTAGCGGTTCGGCAAAAGAGACCGATAGAATAAGTACTAGGCTTACAAAAGAATAAGTCCTGGGGTCGATTTGCTCGACTAAAGGTGGTGCTCCAGCATGGCCGCAGTCAAATGACTGAAACAAGTAAAAGAGTAAAAGAAAAGAGTATGTGTAAGTTTATCTTCACCTTTTTGATGCCACACTCTACTCTATACTGATTGAGAACCTTTTATTAGTTGTGTGTATTGATATGTATTGCAAGAAACAGCTGGGTTTCTTTCTCTAACATTTTACATTGTTCAACCTACAAACGTTAATGCGTGAAAAACAAAACAGAAATTTTGAAAGAAGATTCTATAAAAGTAGTTTTTAAACATCGAATGGCCATGCTGGGTCCCCAAAATAAAATAGTAATCAAATGGTGTCCACGCAAGCAAAATAGTAAATTGAGGATCTGTTGTAGTATTTTAAGGGTCCGTGATAATGCTTTGCCTAAGATATATGTGTTGGTGTGTATTGCAAGAAAGGGTGAGGTTTCTTTCTCGAACATCTTACAGAGTTCAACTTACACAAGTTTGAAAACATCGGATGATTCTGGGGTCCACGAGATTAAAATAATAACCAAAAGGACCCATGCAAGCAAAAGGATAAATTGGAGAACAGTGATGATATTTTAAGGGTTCATAATGAAGGTTTGCTTAAGATGTTTGTATTGGTCTGTATTACAAGAAACGGTAAGGTTTCTTTCCCTAACATTTTACATAGATCAATCTAATAAAGTGAATGTGTGGAAAACGAAATAGGAATTTTGAAAGAAGATTCTATGAAACTAGTTTTCAAACATCGAATGGCTGTGGGGGTCCAGCAGAATAAAATGATAAACAGAGGGGTCCATGGATAGAAAGAAATGGTTGAGAATCCCTGCTTTAGATGTATGTATTGCAAAAACTACATACATGAAAGTGGAGAGACAAGTTACTGAAGAGATTGCAAGAGTGAAATGAAATTATTTAACAAAAAACTAAATACTGTTTATAAATTAAAAAAGGACTGAACCAGTGCGTGTGTTTATTACCGGCATAATGCCTCTCCCAAGGTTTAATTGTATTTCTTTCAACACACGTATCCACATCAAGAATCTTGCACACGAAATACACATGCGAAAAACTACGAGGTTTTTCATAGTTCAATCTGGACAAGTTACTGTGTGAAAAACAAAATAGGAATTTTGAATTATAATCGGCTTATAAGGAATAAGTCTTGGGGTCGATCTGTTCGACTAAAGGCGGTGCTCCAGCATGGCCGCAGTCAAATGACTGAAACAAGTAAAAGAATATATATAAATATATGCGTATGTAGGTATGTAGATATATGCACGGCGGTGCTCCGCAACGATTTTTCCACTTGCGGCACATTTATGTACTTTTGAAAATTCTGCGGCACACATGAACTAGAAATATAGCTAAAAGTACAGGGAAAAGAAAATTATATCCAGGTTATACTACGGCATACATAGCATCGCCTCGAGGCACACAAGTGCCGCGCGGCATACCAGTTCCGAAAGCAGTGATGTATAGACACACACCCACACCCACACCTACAATTATGTCTACTCGGCAAGCATACAAGAAGCTAAATGCTTATCTAGCAATAGACAAAAATGCCAATTTAGCCATATGTGTGTGTGTGTGTGTGTGTGTGAGCATGCGCCTGTGTGCGTAAATGTGTGTTAGATATATCGGACATATAACAATGGCCGAATGTATGCGTATTTTAATATATTCGCATTTTTTGCGTACAGATACACACTGACTCATACATACATATATATATATACATATATGTATAATATATATATATATATATATATATATATATATATATATATATATATA
>NW_026393413.1:2510-2887 GCF_001194135.2 Octopus bimaculoides | reverse complement strand
ATATATATATATATATATATGCATATACATACACACACACACACACACACATATATATATATAAATATACGCAAACATGTAAATACGGACATACATAGGTGCATGCACACATATATACATATATATTTGTATATTTGCATATGCATGTGTTTATATTTATATCTATAAGTGTGTGTGTGTGTGTGTGTGTGAGTGTGTGTGCGCGCGCGCGCGAATATATATATATATATATATAAATGCATGAATATATATATGGATGTGTATATATCTATATCGACGCATAAATTCATACATTAATACTTGCTTTGCATACATACATACATACATACATACATACACACACACACACACACACACACACGTACACATATATATAT
>NW_026393413.1:1329-2257 GCF_001194135.2 Octopus bimaculoides | reverse complement strand
TATATATATATATATATATATATATATATATATATATATATATATATATATATATATGCATGCATACATAACGGCATATATTTCTATATATTGTACAAAGAAAGCTAATTTCTTGGATGGAGAGAAAATGGCGCATCCATTATAAAAGAAATTTAAAACGAAAATATCAACAAAACTGCATGTATTTTTTCCTTTGAAATATTTTGAGTTCTAAAGTTGGATGCACACCAATTGTGTCTGTAAGGGGCTGATAGCGATTAGACAACCCTTAATAGCGGAAAATAGTCCCGGGGTTATGGTGTGGGAAACTGCGTAACGGCTGTCGGTCGAGATGTAAACGAGAAGAGTGGAGAAAAATATTTAAATCTGGAAATTGGGAAATTACAAGCATTTCAGGTATTATTACTCACGTAGCAAAGTCTATATATATATATATATATGTATATATATATGTATATATATAAATATATATATGTACATACATTCATACATATATATGTATGCATATATATGTGTATACATACATACATACATATATATATATATATATATATATATATATATATATATATATATATATATATATATATACACGCACATATATATAAATACATTCATACCCCATATACATAACTACATACATGCATACATGCATACATGCAGATTTAAATACATATGTGTGTGTGTATTTTTCTGTTTGTGTGTGTATGTGTATGCATTTATTATTACATATATGATTACATGCATGTAAATATATATACTTATGCATCTGGTCAAAAATTATATACACGCATATATTTACAGAGAGAGAAAGAAAGAGGAAGAGAGAGATATGAGTTAGTATACGTATGTAATTACAACTACACACACATATATGTGTGCGTGCGTGTGTGCATTGGAATGTATACGTGTATATATATGTATATAT
>NW_026393413.1:0-839 GCF_001194135.2 Octopus bimaculoides | reverse complement strand
TATATATATATATATACATATATATATATATATATATATATATATACATACATCATGCGTACACGCATTCACACACAAGCACAGTCGGGCATCCACTGATAGACATACACACGTACACACACACGCACACACCTATGGAATACCTAATATGCATAAAACTCTGGGTGCATCTCTGCAACCATCACCACCACCACCACCACCATCTCCATCCGTACAATACGTCTCAATATGATCTTAGCTATATTTTAGTTACGTTGGCCAAGGTTATACAGAAGCAGCGCCTTCATATAATAAAGTGCATAAACTGTCATCTAAATTACACAAAAATGAAAATAACACCGACATCTCATTTTAACATATTTACCAAAATTACATAAATATATCTTGAAATACCAAAGAGCAAATTTATTCAATATATTCGCCATTGGCTTCAACCACTTCTGAATCTCCCGCAACTCTTCTGAACGGTCCCATTGTTTAAGTTGGTGAATGCTGCCATAATCCTTGCCTTCAGTTCATATTTGGTGTTGCAAGGAATTCTGTTGGTCTCTCGCTTATCTGCGCATCACACATAATAATCAAAGGGGGATACAGTCTGGGGAGTTGGGTGGCCAGATTTTAGAAGTGATGTGGTCACAGAAGTTGTTTGATAGCCATTACTGGGTGCTCCTGCTTGTGTGGCATGGGTCAGTGTCTTGTTGCCAGACATAGGGTCTTCCAATAGTCACCCTCTTGACCCAAGGCAGCACTACTTCCTCCAGGCACTTGATGTGGACCTCCGTGTTGAGGCTGAGGCCGTGTGGGAAGATGAATGGAGACATAACGTCACCATCACTAGT
>NW_026393412.1:0-412 GCF_001194135.2 Octopus bimaculoides | reverse complement strand
CGTAGGTTCGAATTCCTCAGGAATGGTTCAGAGGGGCCCGAACGGACGCATGTACGTTTGAATTCCAATCGAACGGTACAGAGGGAGGCCGAACGGACGCATGTACGTTCGAATTCCAATCGAACGGTACAGAGGGAGGCCGAACGGACGCATGTACGTTCGAATTCCACTCGAACGCTGCAGAGGGAGGCCGAACGGACGCATGTACGTTCGAAATCCGCTCGAACGGTGCAGAGGGAGGCCGAACGGACGCATGTACGTTCGAATTCCAATCGAACGGTGCTGAGGGAGTCCGAACGGACGCATGTACGTTCGAATTCCAATCGAACGGTCCAGAGGGAGGCCGAACGGACGCATGTACTTTCGAATTCCAATCGAACGCTGCAGATGGAGGCCGAACGGACGCACGTAC
>NW_026393411.1:0-295 GCF_001194135.2 Octopus bimaculoides | reverse complement strand
ATATATATATATATATATATATATATACATATACACATATGTATATGGTATATGTCAATTATTCTATAGTGTTTGTAAAGGCATACATATATATGTATACATATATATGTGTGTGTGCGTGTGTGTCTGCGTATAAACACAGATGAACACATAGATATATATACATTAGTGAGTATACATATTGCTATAGTTATATCTACAATCAGTAGAAAAATAATACATCAAGAAACCTACCCCTCACCCATTACCACATAAAGCAAAATAACGAGCAACCCCCGCCTCACGCAAACCTTAA
>NW_026393410.1:0-874 GCF_001194135.2 Octopus bimaculoides | reverse complement strand
TTCGTTCTTTTATCTATTTATTTATTCATAAGTGTTTAAAGTTTTTAGTTTCTTAATATCGGCAGTATTGAATATCGATGATAGAATACACCTCACGTTCTTTCGCCCACTCTCAATGAATAGCATTATTGCATACATTCCTGAACAAGTATAATTGTTTCCATTGGTCTACGTTTGATATGGCCGTTTCAAAGCATGAAAACAATGATTATTTTCTTAGCGCGAGATCTATCACCAAACAGAAACATTATACGTAACAACTTACCATCATGGTAGTTTTATATATGTATTATTTTTCATTTTGCTTTCACATTTCATTTGTTTTGTGTTACTGTAGATAATTTTTTCCAGTTTATTTTATTTTAATTTTCATTAGTTTAACAATGACTAATTGTGTTCGAAAAATACGAAGCAGAGAAATATAGATTCTGTAAAAATGTATTAATTTTTACGTTTGTAAAAATTCTTTCTTGATAATTGAAAATATCCACACGAAACTATGAAAGCTTTTAGAATGGGTGAATGTAGAAATATAATGTAAGTAGCTTTCGATTAGCTAAAAAGGAATTGATATCGTACTTTTATTTTTATTTTTCACATAGAATAACGTGAATACAACAGTAATAATAATTGTAAATGCTTGAATTTCCTCTACAAAAACAAAACATTTAAGTCAATGGGAAATGCACCATAGTTATAATTCTTTGCGATACATTTGTATAAACACAAATCAATTACCGGAGAATTAAGCATTTTCTTGGCGCAATGAAAAGCTTCTTGTGAATGTTATTTAAAACATATAAAGAGGCAATTGGCTGACTGTTGGAAAAGAATAGTCGAAGAATATATATATATATATGTGTGTGTGTGTGTG
>NW_026393409.1:0-571 GCF_001194135.2 Octopus bimaculoides | reverse complement strand
ATATACAGGATGCGATGCAATATATACAGGCGATTCCGAAGTCGTCTGGAGGCCGTGGCTGAAGCCAATGGTGATTTTGCTGAATAAATTTACTCTTTAATACTTCGAGATATTTTTACGTAATTATGGTAAATATGTCAGCTAAAATGAGTGTTATTTTCATTTTTGAGTAATTTAGACGACAGTTCCTCATGATTGTAAGCCCGACGCCTTACTAGGCCATGCGTCTTACTAATAATTCAATTAGCAAGCAATTTCAGGATCTATGTGAGCTAAGATATGATTGGGCAACTGTGTTGTTCTATCAGCTGACTACGTCCATAATAGCAAAGTCATTGTTATTAGCGTTGTTCTCTCTTCTTTTGTTTATTGTTTCTTTTCCGTTGTAATATCAAGTTACTTCACCTTGTAACTATTAAGTTACGACAGCCAAGTTCCGTGTTCTAAGATATATTTGAGTTCAGCAGCACTTAATTTATAAAATTTGTAAATGAGAAATTAGATAAATCAGACTGAAAAATATTGGTATAGTTTTAATGTATTATATATATCAACACACACACACACACAC
>NW_026393408.1:0-209 GCF_001194135.2 Octopus bimaculoides | reverse complement strand
TATATATATATATATATATATATATATATATATGGTGTTAGGTACATGTTAGAAAATGTTATGGATAAAGTTCTTGGTGAACTGAGCCGGAGTTAGGTTTATGTTCTGCTCTATGGTTTTGCTAGGGTTTGCAGGGTAACTGAGTGTGAGCAGCATCACATAACTGCCCCCAAATCCTACTGATTTCCACTTCAGAAACAATCTATATA
>NW_026393407.1:0-229 GCF_001194135.2 Octopus bimaculoides | reverse complement strand
CATGCGGTAGACATTCCAGTATGTCTATTCCAAAGCATTAGAAAGTATTAGAAGAAAGCATACACATATATACGTATTTGCACATATATATATATACATATATATATATATGTATGTATTTTTGATAAGGTTCGTCTTTTTCAAGAACCGAAACATGTAAAATATCTCTGAGAAAATTATAAGACAAAATTTATTTTATATAGTGCTGTTTTCAAACTTCTTATATATA
>NW_026393406.1:0-474 GCF_001194135.2 Octopus bimaculoides | reverse complement strand
TTGATCGATTCCCGAATGAGTTAACACGAGATCTCGCGGCAATGTAAAGTTTATATAATCAAAGTATCCTTGGCCTGAAGCGGTCTATCCCTTATTTGGATAATTTACTACTTCCAACGTTCCGATAGCTCTGAAGCATGTGTAGCCTGGATTTTGTTTACTCCGTTCCCTAATTTTTGTATATATATATATATATAATTAATATAAACAGCAATTTGCAATTGTTCACCTAAAGGGAAAATTACTATTGTTACTAAATTTGATTAGGGTGTTAGTAAGCACTTACGTTGCTAGAAAAAATAACTAAACCGCTCTAATACTATATTTAACGCACATGAGTGAACAGATATACACTATCAAGGATCATAATTGTCCGAAAAGTGGCGATCTACAATTCTTAATACTGTCGTTAGTTTCGGCAATTTCGGTTGCCTCATCAGTTAAGCCCATTCCATTGTACGACTCTTTTCGGAC
>NW_026393405.1:0-323 GCF_001194135.2 Octopus bimaculoides | reverse complement strand
ATAAGTGTTTTCGTGGATTTGACCTATGTTATGATTATATATATTTAGGTTGTAGGAATTAAGTTTACGTTTATCGGAAGAGGCAACAATAGATTCTATATTGGACGGAGCGGAGTAGGATAATTTTAGCGTAGATCTATTGAAGATTGAATGGTATTTATGGTGACGTGGGAAGTTAGAGTTTTCTAGTTGAAAGAAGGTTTTGGCTAAGCCTTTAACGCTTAAAGCGAATGGGGGTGTAAACCAGAGAATCGATCTACCCCCGTACTTATTCGTTTAGATCACAAGTGAACTAAACCCTTCATGTTCATATATATATATAT
>NW_026393404.1:0-419 GCF_001194135.2 Octopus bimaculoides | reverse complement strand
ATACATACATGCATACATACACACATACATACATACATACATACACACATGCATACATACGTACGTACGTACGTAAGTACATAAATGCATACATATATACATACATACATGGATGCATACGAACATACATGCATATATGCATACATGAATACATGCATACATACATATACATCCATGCATACATACATATACATATATGGATACACATATACATACATGTATAGATGCATACATACGTATTTATAAATACATATACATGTAGAAAGTGAATGGATGATACGCACACACACAGACACTCACGCACACGAACGCACACGTACACACACTCACGCATGCGCGGTATTGTTCGCTGCCTCTCTGTATATATTGAATCCATCATTATTTTGTGCTTCATGTATTTCTACATATTTCAGTCACTG
>NW_026393403.1:0-273 GCF_001194135.2 Octopus bimaculoides | reverse complement strand
GTGTGTGTAAATTCAAATAGACATATATAACAGATATCAGACACACACTCCCACACATATGAATATCTTTTTCCTCCATATCTCACTTTAAATTTATATTTGTTACTACCGTCTGTCTTCCCCTTTCCGTTACTCTCGTTCTCTTACTCTCTTATTTTTTTCTCCTCATTTTCTATATATTACTTTGCCATCCATTTTTTTTTTCTGTATCTGTAAGTCTAAGATTTTCGTAGATAGTTTTACTAAACATTGGTCTGTACCTCTTATCTTTCC
>NW_026393402.1:0-244 GCF_001194135.2 Octopus bimaculoides | reverse complement strand
TTTACAAACAATACACAATGCTTCAAGTGAACTACAATACTCTCCTATTTGTATGTATGTGTTTCTTTTCTATTTCTAATTATTTGAATTCTTCCTACAATGAGACAATCAGTTGCTAACAAAGAAACATAGCTCTGTGGGTGGAATTTGGATAACAAACAATTTTGAAATAAGGGTTACAAATACTTTAAAACTAGTTTTACTCTTTTACTCTTTTACTTGTTTCAGTCATTTGACTGCGGCC
>NW_026393401.1:0-343 GCF_001194135.2 Octopus bimaculoides | reverse complement strand
TATACATATATGCATATACTTGGAGCTGCCTTTGTGTTGCAGTATAAACAAATGTTATACTTTTTATGTAATAGCATTTAATAATATCTATATATAAACTGAAATAGATAATTATTGCAAGTAGGAATGTTATCAAATGTATAGTGCATCCATTTATTTATGCACATGTTTTAGTGTGTGAGTGTGTATGAGTGCAAGTATTCATACATGCAAACATGCATATTTAAGTGTGCTGAAAAATATCTCATCAAGTTTGACTGCAGTCTCTGTTGTTTTCTTTTCTGATATTGATGATTGTGTATGTATGTCTGTGTGTGTGAGAGCATGCTTGTAATTATATTTC
>NW_026393400.1:0-1162 GCF_001194135.2 Octopus bimaculoides | reverse complement strand
TATATGCATACATACATATATACATACATGCACACATACATACATGCGACACTCGTTATATATCCACGTAAAATTTTACGTTATTATATATTATATATCTATCTATAAATCGATCTATCTATTTCACTTGGTGACTACATCAAGTAAGATAGATCGATATATAGATGAATAGACAGATAGATAGACAGGCAAATATGATAAAGTATGAATTTTATAATTTTGCATCTGCTATATACAAGGTACATAATACGAAACCCTACACAGCTGCGAGTTGCGGTTAATCACACACACATACACACACTGACACACATATATACAACTATATATGTGTGTATATACATACATTATAAAATATATCTATACATATAGGCATTTCATAAATGTAAATACATCTCTCTGTATATATATATATTTAGGTATGTGTTTGTGTGTCTGTGTGTGTGTTTACTTGCGTATGTATATATAACATAGAATCAAACATATTATACATTGTACACCTGTGTGTATATTGAGCATGTATGTTTTCATAATGCATTGATGCTTAGGTACCAAAGCGCACATACACCTATTTATCGAATTGCTTCGGGTGATCTATCTGCCCACTTTTCTCTCTGCTTTTCTCTGTCTCTCTCTCTCTATCTATCTCTTGCTCTGTATATACATACATACACACACACACACACACACACATACATACACACACACACACACACACACACACATATATATATGTATATATATATATACTACCTGCCACATACATGCATACGTACCTACATATGCGTGCATGTATGCATGTACGTATATTATAGATATATTTACTGTAGATTTAAGAAGCCGCTTTACATCCACATCGCTGCAGGTTCGTTTCCACTGCTGGGCAACTAGACCGATGGAATCTATGTGGTATTTCATGGAACAGAACCCTAACACTGTGAGACTGCAATCTCTATGCATGAGTCTATGAGAAAGTGTATGTAAATGTGTGACCTCGCTCCTGCATCTAGATTTACTTATGTCGAGGAGTGGACCTCAATATCAAAGCAATGGAACTTATAAATTCGATTATCAAGGTTGATAAAATAAGTTAAAATATAACCTGAAGTCGATATAATCGGGCGAAAATCTTACGTAATAATAGCATATATATATATATATATAT
>NW_026393399.1:0-364 GCF_001194135.2 Octopus bimaculoides | reverse complement strand
ATAAAATTTGAAGAAAAGCAACAAAAATTCAATAGATTATAGCAGTACGTTCTTTTCGTACAAACTTCATTTATTTATGTAGTGAGAACACCACATAAAATGTGCAATGAAAATGTACTCCTCAGCTGCATAATGGAATTTCAGTTTAGAAAGTCATTTTGTAGATGTGTGCAAAAGAACAAGAGTAGGAGAAGAAGAAATACCATCTTGACTGGGCTGCCAATCAACAGTCTAGACTGTCCTTGTTTTCTCCTGCCATCTTTTTGTTGTTTTTCCTGTCCATCTTTGCATCATTTATCTGTCCGGATGTTTTATTGTCGTCTGTTGTGTTCTTGTTCCACTTTTTGGATTTATATATATATAT
>NW_026393398.1:0-554 GCF_001194135.2 Octopus bimaculoides | reverse complement strand
TATATATACGCACACACATGTACGTATATAATAGAACCATGTGTTGTACAAATATACCTGCTTCTTCATTGAGTATTATTTATGTCGACGTTTAATAATGCTTGTTTAAATATTCATTTGCATATATGTGCACTCGCGTATACACGCACACGCACGCACAAACCCATACACACATATACTGTATGCGTGTCTACGTGTGTGTGTGTATGCATGTATGCTTATGCATATGCATGAATAATCCTATACGCTTGTTGTAATAGAAAATTAAGTATTGTCGTTTATAAAATTGTTATATGCAGATTATTTTTCTTGTTACTTAAGCTAGTTTAACGTAACTTAAAGGATTTATAGATGTCGGAATCATTTCCCTCGTAGATCAACATTTATGAAACACTAATACATTTAGAATGGCAAAATCTACCTACGACATATAGTATGCTTCCACTTAGGCAGAAATCAGATAAATCTGCATGGCATAAACATTTAAACTACCTGTATAAGGAAAATATATGAATAAAGAAGTAGAATAGTTATTTAAACATATACATATATAT
>NW_026393397.1:0-372 GCF_001194135.2 Octopus bimaculoides | reverse complement strand
ACGCGTGCGAGTGTGTGTACGTGAGTGTCTATGTAGAATGTAGTATTTCGTAAGTGCATGTTATACGTAGCAAAACCAAGCTTGTGAGCATCGTACCTAATTGCCTTGTTATTCTTTAAGAGTGATTCGCATTATCTAACGACGTTTTGATTTATGACAGGAAATGACAATAATACTTGTTCTATGTTCACTTAAGAAGAAAGACTAAATATACTTCCGGATTTTTTATGTCGAATCATTCATACGGCAGGTGTTAATACTGTGCTTAAATTTAGTGTGTCTAATACCGAAGTAGGAAACATGAAAACAAACATTGTGAGGATCGTGATGGTAATGAATTTTGTAAGAAAGACAGTAAAAAAAAAAAAAGGA
>NW_026393396.1:0-277 GCF_001194135.2 Octopus bimaculoides | reverse complement strand
ATAGTTAAATGATGTTTAAGCGTATATATACATATGTGTATTTGTCTATAATACATCAATATATATAATATATAGGTGTATATAGTTATAATAAATAGTTAGAGACATGTGTATATATTCATAATTATGTATATGTATATATATGCATGATTATATATACATATGTCTATATATGCATACATATATATATATACATATATACATATGTGTACATAGATTTATATACATATATATATATATATATACTTATATACATATGTGTACATAGATTTATATA
>NW_026393394.1:0-377 GCF_001194135.2 Octopus bimaculoides | reverse complement strand
TATATATATATATATATATATATATATACATACACATAGTGTGTATATATACATACATATATAGTATGCATATATATACATATATATATAAGTACATATATATAGCATGAATGTATATATATTTATACTTATATATGGTATATGTATATATATATATAATATGTATGTAAGTATGTATATACTTATATATATTATGTATATATATAGTATGTATGTATATATATAGTGTGTATATATACATATAGTCTGTGTGTGTGTGTATATATATAGTATGTGTATACATTTAGTATGTGTGTGTGTATACATATACAGTTATGCATATATATGTACGTATATACTTACATGTATATGTATGCGTATAAATATATATATATATA
>NW_026393393.1:0-216 GCF_001194135.2 Octopus bimaculoides | reverse complement strand
AGGTCTTGGTTAGAACGTCTTTCATCTTAGATCAGTATCAGTAACTTGTCCATCCACCACATCCTCCATCGCCAATACCACCGCCACTAAAACCACCATCACCATCCTCCTTACCACCACCACCACCTCTGTCACATCCCCGACTATCACCGCCATCGTCATCAGTATCACTGCATTGACCCCCACCGCCATCACTATCAGGTGTTTGCAGTAGAA
>NW_026393392.1:0-402 GCF_001194135.2 Octopus bimaculoides | reverse complement strand
CACCTTGGGCAAATATCCTCTACTATAGCTTCGGGCCGACCAAAGCTTTGTTAGTGGATTGGTAGACGGAAACTGAAAGAAGTCCGTCGTATATGTATATGTATATATGTGTGTGTATGTGTGTGTGTATGTCTGTGCGTCTTTGTTTGTCCCCCCAACATCGCTTGACAACCGATGCTGGTCAAACCTAGCGGTTCGGCAAAAGAGAACTATCGAATAAGTGCTAGGCTTACGAAGTATAAGTCCTGCGGTCGATTTGCTCAACTAGAGGCGGTGCTCCAGCATGGCCGCTGTCAAATGATTGAAGCAAATAAAAGAATAAAAGAATAAAAGAATAATGTGTGTGCGTGTGTGTTAGTGTGTGTGTGTTGCGTGTGTGCGTGTGTGCGGGTGTGCGTGTGT
>NW_026393391.1:0-227 GCF_001194135.2 Octopus bimaculoides | reverse complement strand
ATACATATATATATACATATATATGTATATGTGTGTGTGTGTGTGTGTGTGTGTATACATACACATATACATGCACACACACACACGCAGTCACAGCTCACATATACACATGTGCATACATATATACATACACGTGTATAAATGTGCATGATGCTGGTGTGTTTATGTCAGCGTCATCTAGCGGTTCGGCAAAAGAGACCGATAGAATAAGTACAAGGCTTACAAAG
>NW_026393390.1:0-262 GCF_001194135.2 Octopus bimaculoides | reverse complement strand
TTGAGAGACAAGTGTAAGTTGTTGATATAAGTACGGAAGAAAATGTAACATGTTTGAAGAAGTTAGTAGGAAGGTATTGTTGGGTATAGTTTACCGCTGACAAAGAGATGTCTAGCAAGCGTTCTACAACTTATGCTTAATAAATACGGGGATGGACGATGTGTCCATTGTACAGAATCTCAGGAAAGGATAACGGAATAGAATAAAAGAAGTACATAAATAAACACCAACATTCATACATACATACATACATACATATATA
>NW_026393389.1:0-483 GCF_001194135.2 Octopus bimaculoides | reverse complement strand
CATATATGCACATACATACATGCATACATACATACATACATACATATACAGATGTGTATAAATACATATTGAAAATAATAGAAATGAAACTAATATATATATATATATACAGATACATAATTAA
This sequence comes from Octopus bimaculoides, assembly GCF_001194135.2. Classification (NCBI taxonomy): domain Eukaryota; kingdom Metazoa; phylum Mollusca; class Cephalopoda; order Octopoda; family Octopodidae; genus Octopus; species Octopus bimaculoides. The sequence continues at coordinate 359 of NW_026393389.1, read as the reverse complement.
AGTAACTGAAATTGAAACCACATAATAGCGAAAGTATTAATACAGATGCTATTGTTTTACTTTTGACACATAATATGGAAGCAGTGTAAGAGATAAGAGATTGCTCCAGGTTCGCATTAAGCAAGAAATAGAAAATGCTTTTAGCCCATCACACTGCATGAACCCTAAGTAAGGCATGTGTAAAATTTGAATGGAATCCATTGGGTAGTTCTCGAGTTTTAGTGATGCACACGTACAGACAGACAGATATTCTCAGCTTTATATATGTATATATATAGATGCAGAGAGAGAGTTAGTTTAGATAAGAGGCAGACACAGTAGCCTAGGGTAGTTTTTCTACCTGGCTGGCTCCTGTCAAC
>NW_026393388.1:229-663 GCF_001194135.2 Octopus bimaculoides | reverse complement strand
TAATTCCTAATTTAAAATATGTGTCTCTCAGATTGTGTTTATGTCAGTGGTGCTGTAATGCGTGCGCGCGCGTGCGTGTATGGGTGTTCGTATGTGTGTATATGTATACGTGTATATATGTATGTAAATACGTATGGTGTGTATGAATGTATATTTGTATGTATGTATACATGTATGACTGTATGCATATCTGTGTATGTGTGGTTGTGTGTAAACATGTATGTGTTTATGAATGTATGCATACTTGCATATATGAATATATTTGTGTGTGTGTATGTATATGTGCATTCGTATGTATGTATATATATGCATGTACATATGTGTATGTGTATATATCAGTCTGTATATACATAAATATATTTGTATGAGTATCAGTATGAGGGTGTGTATATATGCATGCAGTATGTATTCTTTCATGCTTGTAAGTGTGTATG
>NW_026393388.1:0-219 GCF_001194135.2 Octopus bimaculoides | reverse complement strand
TGTATATATGCATGCAGTATGTATTCTTTCATGCTTGTAAGTGTGTATGTACTAATGCATGTGTGTATGTGTGCGTGTGTGCGTGTTTGTGCATGTGTATGTATATGTGTGTGCGTGCATGTGCGGACGTAGATATGTATATGTGTTTGTAAATACACATAAGCATACATACAGGCATAGAGAGATACCTACATACATATATAGAGACATACATACATA
>NW_026393387.1:0-807 GCF_001194135.2 Octopus bimaculoides | reverse complement strand
GTGAGAGGATGGTTAGGCAATAGTTAATTCAGATAAGATAAGAAATAGAAAGTGAATTTCAGGAATGAAAATAGGTGTGAGATATGCATGGATATTGTATTTGTAACACTGTGTATAAACTCTTGTACAATTGATTGAGGAAATCCAACAGCAGCATATTTTCTTCCTTTGAAGCGACCGTAGAGATGAGCTTGAATGGACTCTATTTTGGTTTCCTTCTAGGTTTTATCACCTTTTATTTGTATATCCGTCTATATTTTATACTGTTGGGTCTTTACCATTGGGTGCTCTATTATTTTAATATATATTTACATTCGATTTTTGATAATTTGGGAATGATATAAAGTTGTTTTGACCGTTTGAAGTCTTTATTCATTATACCTTTCCATTTATTTCTCCTTTCACCTCGGTATCACCTGATCAAAATAGAGAAAAGACATAATCAGTGGCAGAATACCTGAACAAAATGCTTTCTACATGGAAGCTGCAATAAGTAAAATTAGGTAATTATTGTAAATATTATTTTGTACTGTTATTTTCTAATTATCCATAGAAAATAACGGTGATGTGTGTCCTACAGGGAAAATACTTTCTACGTTATTGTTATTGTTGTTGCTGTTGATGTTGTTGTTTTGCTGATATTGTTGTAGTTGTTGTTGGTGTTGGTATCATCATTGTCATCATTTTTTATACTTAGCATTCACGGGTATTTGCAGACGGTTTCGTAATGTCGACATATACAACCGATTTAACGTCCTTTGCATGAAAATAAATTTAATAGTTAACGTTCGCTGATTCCAGTAGGAA
>NW_026393386.1:0-228 GCF_001194135.2 Octopus bimaculoides | reverse complement strand
ATCATCATCATCGTCAGCATCATCATCATCGTCGGCATCATCATCATTACCTTCACTCTCAACATAATGAAATGTCTTATACCATCAACATCATCATCATCATCATCATCAATCACCTGCACGCTCACCACCACCACCACCACCACCACAGACTCTAGCACCACTATCACCATCGTCATCGACACGAAAGACCTCGCCGCCGCTTACGACAGACAATTGCGCTTTCTG
>NW_026393385.1:216-523 GCF_001194135.2 Octopus bimaculoides | reverse complement strand
CTGAATATAAAATAAAATATTAACACTTTAATGTTTCCATACAAAAATATGATTCTCATTTATATATATATATATGGGAAGGTGGGTATATGTGAATATGCAGGGCAGTCTTACTAGTATAATGCTTAGGAATATAATGTATATATTATAATAATGATTTAAAAATTCGGAAATGGAATCGGAAAATAAATAATTTATGCAATGAATTAAATAACGTAGATATAGGTATGCATATATGAAAATATATAGATATATAGATATATACAGGTATGTATATATAAAATAGATATAGCTATATATAGGTATG
>NW_026393385.1:0-106 GCF_001194135.2 Octopus bimaculoides | reverse complement strand
TTGGTGTAATACCAATAACATCGATGTAACACGATATTAAATAGAAATATTTATTTTATAAAGGGGATATATATATATTCTTTTCGATTATAAACGTGATAATAAA
>NW_026393384.1:0-314 GCF_001194135.2 Octopus bimaculoides | reverse complement strand
ATGTAAACATGTATAAGTCTATCAGAACGAGTATGTGTTTGACGCTGTATAAAGACTATGTTTGTTTCTTTTTTGTGTGTGTGCATGTGTGTGTGTATGTGTGTGTGTATGTAATGTGTGTGTATGTAATGTGTGTGTATGTGTGTGTGCGCGTGCGTGTGTGTGTGTGTGTGTACAGAGATTATTTCTATTTTATTAACTTGGATGTGTTTTTATGTGGTTTGTTCTTAATTGATTCTATATTGCGCCTCTGGTATTATGTACGCATGTACGTATACACACACACACACACACACACACACACACACACACAC
>NW_026393383.1:0-851 GCF_001194135.2 Octopus bimaculoides | reverse complement strand
TAGTATCCTCCTTAGGCAAGTCTGATGGAATCTTTCTAAAGCCTTGATGTAGTGTTGATATGTCGTCCAGGTGTCAGAAGAGTACAGGATGACTGTTAAAATGCAAGATTCATAGATACTAAACTTGGTTTTGGAAGTGATACCTCTATCAGACCACACACGATTTTCAAGCCTTCCAAATGCTTTGCTGGCTTTTTCAATTCTCATGTTAATTTCAAAATCAAGGGATCCACCTCTAGAGAGAGAGTACTGCCAAGGTAGATGAACGAGTCAACCACATCTAATCTTGTATCCTAGACGAAGATATTAGGTTCAACATTGGGTTGGCCTGGTGGCTGAGAGAACATGATCTTTGTTTTCTTTAGACTGATGTCAAGTCCAAAAGCAATACAAACTTCAGAGAAGAGGTCCAATATAGCCTGCATGTCCTCCTCGGTGTGAGCAACGAGAACTACATCATCAGCATAAAGGAGCTCTCGAAGAAGGGCCTGGGAAGTCTTCGAATTTGCATTAAAGCGTTCAACATCAAATATAGATGCCGATATCACAGTCTTGGAACGCGTACAAGATAGTTACAGCAAAACATACATACATATATACATAAAATGTGCATATATACATATGTACATACATATCCAATGTGTATAATATATATAGACATACAATGTGTATAATATATATATATATATATACACACAATGTGTATAATATATATATACACACACAATGTGTATAATATGTATACAATGTGTATAATATATATATATACAGTGTGTATAATAAATATATATACACACAATGTGTATAATATATATACAATGTGTATAATATATATATATATATATATATAT
>NW_026393381.1:0-329 GCF_001194135.2 Octopus bimaculoides | reverse complement strand
TACATACATACATACATACTCAGAAATAGAGACAGCCACAGAGAGAAGGCTCTATTGATCGGCTGTAGGTCTGAAACACGGCTGTAGCTACTGTTAATCAGTGTGATGTAGAATGTTTCTAACACTCTAATGACCTTATATATTAGTTAGAAAGTTAACAAATGATGTTGGTTGTTTGATGTTTTGATTTGCCATCTAATGTAAAACAGTCATCAGTCCGTTACTAAAAGAACTATATATCAAACTAATTAACCGAATACAACCATCGTCTGTTTTTAGTACGTCGTCTGATAGAAGTTCTGCTGCCCAATTACATTGTACATATATAT
>NW_026393380.1:0-300 GCF_001194135.2 Octopus bimaculoides | reverse complement strand
ATGGCCACAGTCAAATGACTGAAACAAGTAAAAGAATATATATATATGTACACATACGGCCATGTCTGCGCCTTTATATGTAGATGCAGAGATCTCTGTATGGTAAGAAGTTCGCTTCCCAATTACATGGTCATGGTTCAATCCCGCTGTATAACACCTTGGGCGAGTATTTTTTCATCTCCTCCCCTGGGTCAACCCAAAGACTTGTAAGTTGATTTGGTAGACAAAAACTGAAAGAAGCCTACCATACATACATGTGATGTGTGTGTGTGTGTGTGCATGTGTGTGTGTGTGTGTGTG
>NW_026393379.1:0-264 GCF_001194135.2 Octopus bimaculoides | reverse complement strand
TGCATGTATGTATGTATGTATGTATGTATGTATGTATGTATGTATGCGTGGTACAGCTTTTCTTTTGTAAGCATATATTAAAAATACTACTGTGGTCTCGGTCTCGTTCTGTTTGCACTTCATCATAATTCTAAAGTTTTTTTCGGAACGATTGAATTAGTCGTAAGAAAATAGGGAAAAAAAATTGTTAAATAGATAAAAGTGCACACATACACACACGCACGCATGTGCACAAGCTTATATATATATAAGCTTATATACATA
>NW_026393378.1:0-332 GCF_001194135.2 Octopus bimaculoides | reverse complement strand
TTGTTCATCAGAAATGACCGAAAAAGATGTTTATAAAGAATTTTTTGCTTCATACTCCTCGTGTGCTGATTTTGCCCATAAGAAAGGAACAAATAATACAATGTGTATGTATGTATGTATGTATGTATGTATGTATGTATGTATGTATGTATGTATGTTATCAATCAGTTTCATTTCTGTATTTCTTGTCAATAGAGAAAGAGCCGGACTCTAACATAGATTCAAGGCTCCTTCATTGGAACTTTTATCAACATCATCTCTGTATTTGTGCATATGTGTGTACGTGCAGTATTTGGTGTTAGTGTATGCGCAGATTTGTATGTTTGTTTTAT
>NW_026393377.1:0-208 GCF_001194135.2 Octopus bimaculoides | reverse complement strand
TAGCCAAGTCTATCAGGCTAGTAATTGGTTCTAGGCAAAAATTCTAACTGGATTTGAGATGTTGCCACAATTATAATATGTCTATTCTATTGTAATTTTCTGCATTTTCGTGCAGCTGAAGATTGCTCTACATATTGCGTTTAATATAATGCACGCACTACTTAAATAAATGGAGTAGCATGAAACGTGCGTACTGCAACCATCTTTG
>NW_026393376.1:0-236 GCF_001194135.2 Octopus bimaculoides | reverse complement strand
GGGGAAAGATATCATCGCCTTCCAGAACTTGACGGCCTTTTGTGTTATCGATTCCAAAGATATGAAAGGTAACGTTAATCCAGTCGGAATTAAGATTAGAACGTGATGCTCTGAAACAAATATGCAAAGCAATTTTTCCGATGCTCTAATGGTTCTGTCAGCTCGCATGATCTGTACATACATACGTACATACATACATACATCAATGGAACTGTAAAGATATGTAAAACTTTCCA
>NW_026393375.1:0-291 GCF_001194135.2 Octopus bimaculoides | reverse complement strand
ATATATATATATATATGTATATTTTTATATGTATGTATACATGCATGTATATATTTATATATATGCATGTATATATTTATATATATGCATGTATATATTTATATGTATGCATGTATATATTTATATATATGTATGTATATATTGATATATATGTATGTATATATTCATATATATATGTATATATTTATACATATATGCATACATTTATATATATGTATGTATTTATATGTATGCATTTATTTATATGTATGTATTTATATGTATGTATTTATATATATATATATATATATA
>NW_026393374.1:0-289 GCF_001194135.2 Octopus bimaculoides | reverse complement strand
AAGACATGCATGTAAGCATGTATATGTATGATAGTATGTATGTGTGTATGCATGCATGCATGTATATATGTATGTATGTGTATTTATGTATATTTGTGTGTACGTATGTATGTATACATGTATGTATGCATGTGCAAATGTATGTATGTATGTATGTATATGTATGCATTCTTGCGTGTGTGTATGTGTGTATACGTACGTATGTATATATTATGTATATATGAATAGTTATGTATGTGTGTGTACGTAAGTATGTATCCATGAGCGTATGTATGTATGTATGTATGTA
>NW_026393373.1:0-841 GCF_001194135.2 Octopus bimaculoides | reverse complement strand
TATATATATATATGTATGTATGTATGTATCTATGTATGTATGTATATATAATTCACATATATACGTTATAGTCATGCATATATTTATATATATATACGTATATATAAATCATATAGCCATATAATGGTTGCGAATATCTCCAATAATTCCCTGATGGGAGATAATCCATAACTTTGGTTTCATTTTCTATTGTCAGATGTTCCCGTCTCTCTATCTTCCCAAACACATAAAGTTACAAACTCCTCCTCAAGTTCAAGAGTTCGATTCTCCGAGGTGTTAGTTCGTTTTCACTTTTCTTCTTCTTTCTTTTTTTTTTTACACTTTTTTGTTTTTCATCTCGTTTTGTTTTATTTTTTATTTTTAAGTTGGTGGTTCTTTCTCTAGGTTAGTTTGGTGCAATGTAGTGCCTATATCAACAACAATGACAAGAACAACAACAACAACAACAACAGCAGCAGTAACTAGTTCAATATTATAAATAATGAAATGAAGAATTCATAAAAAAAAAAATGAGGGGGGAGAAAAGACCGGGCGGGCGGCGGGGGAGGAATAGTTGTTAACAATTCTGTGATTAGCTGAACACAAAAAGGTTATTTGTTACACAACCTAACATGGTCTTTCTTTTAGAAATAAAATTTCATTCAAATTTAAATTGAAACAATCTGAATAAATATCAGAAAAAACACAAACGTTGCTGTCTTTCATCATAAAACCAGATTAAAAGACTCACACACACACAAAAAAAAAGTAAAAAGAGAAAAAAAAAATCCATTGAATGCTTTAAAAAATGATTTTGTTTTTTTGGTTGGTTATCTGCATTATTATTGTTTTTTTTTTTTTG
>NW_026393372.1:0-244 GCF_001194135.2 Octopus bimaculoides | reverse complement strand
TATATATATATATATAAAGTTTAAATACATATGTGTACGAATGAATAAGCAACAAATTGGAAATAAATACATGCACAGATAATTTGCCAGATATTTAGGAAAAACTTTTTTTCTGTTATTTCTGCACAGGAATATGACCGTCTTTTGGTAACAACATGGGACCATGACCCCGGTGTGATAGCTTCATCAAATATTTTAATGACATTAAATGATGCTCTTTCTCATTCTGCTGTTCTTATCCAGG
>NW_026393371.1:0-251 GCF_001194135.2 Octopus bimaculoides | reverse complement strand
TACAGAGCCAGAGCCGGTTTCAGCCGGGTTGGTAACGAAAGGGTTAATATTATTATGGAGTCAGGCTAGACAGAAAAGACTGTCTGGATTAAAATTAGCCTATATTAGTGAGTGACAAGAACAAAATTAATTTATAGGAAGCCCAACTTCAAATATAGAATCCAGGATGATTTTTTAAGACATCTTTTTGGAAAAAAATGTGTCTTATGCCATCAAATATGATATATATATATATATATATATATATATAT
>NW_026393370.1:0-422 GCF_001194135.2 Octopus bimaculoides | reverse complement strand
ATATATATATATATATATATATATATATATGGATGGATGGATGGATAGATGAATGTATGTATATATCTATGTGTGTGCATGTATATATACATATGTGTGTATATATATATATATACACATATATATTATATACCTACATATGAAAATCAATGTCAATATGTACACGTAACTATGCAACCGCGTATATGCATGTGTATATATGTGTGTGTGTGCGTGTGTGTGTTTGTCTGTGTTTGTGCCTGATGTACGTTCTTAGGACAAGGCTTTTGATGTCTGTCTGTGGAAGACCTCTCTAAGCATGGGAATGTCTTCGTTCTTTCATCAACTAATTCCACAGCTCCGGCAAAATTAAACACCCACTTCCTGCCAGCTTTGCCTTATTTCCTCTTCCTTTTTCATCTTCTATTTACTTCACCCCCCCC
>NW_026393369.1:0-400 GCF_001194135.2 Octopus bimaculoides | reverse complement strand
TGTTCGACAATTTCTTACCGAACAACCACACAGATGATTTGTTTATAGTGTTCAAATGCTTGTGTAGACATAAGCTCACTCCCTCCATCAAATCGACATTACTTGTACAAGTGCAACTGGGTGGCACATGTCAGATATCGAAATGACCGCAGCGCAACGTGAAATGAAGTGTTTTGCTCAAGAACACAACGCAACGCCTATATATACACAACCGCGCACACATATGTATACATGCATATATACATACATTAAACACATTCTGATCCGAGTTCCCATCCGACGCCGTTGGTCTATACCAGGGATGGGGAAGCTGCGGCCTTCTGCAGCCTTTGGTGGAAATGTTAATATATATTGTTGAAGACCTTGATTTGTTTTGTCTATAGTTTTTTATTCATAAATT
>NW_026393368.1:0-204 GCF_001194135.2 Octopus bimaculoides | reverse complement strand
GTGTGGTCTACAATTCTTTCCTCCTCTGTTTGTGCTTTCTCTTGCTGTGGGGCATATAGGGGGCATATAGGGGGTATTTGGTCTTCATATGACCTCTCTCCCCGCATATATAACAATTTGGTTTTCTTCCCTCGACTACGACATTCAACGTTTGCTCGTGTTTGGAGTATTATATCTTGATTCAAATATCTTTGCTGCTACGTC
>NW_026393367.1:0-220 GCF_001194135.2 Octopus bimaculoides | reverse complement strand
TATATATATATATAAATGAGTAACAAAGATGTATAAGTGTCGATTCATTACGGTCGCTGCTTCGAGCGAGTCCTTTAATTGATCAATAAAAGCATTACTTCATTACTTAGAGAAAGATAGAAATAAATTTTCCTTTTATAAAATAAGTACTAGGCTTACGAAGAATAAGTCCAAAGTTTACTTTCAACCGTTTATCTGTGTGTCTGCCTCTCCGACCGTC
>NW_026393366.1:0-349 GCF_001194135.2 Octopus bimaculoides | reverse complement strand
GAAAATCAGTTCTAAAATACATTTCAACAGCTTGCAAACAAATCTCAAGGAAACTTTTTATTGTAGTCAAAGATTTTAACATTTGATCTTAAGTGGGCAATGAAAACTATTACCCTACTTAATGAATGTAATTTCTTCAACAGACAAATGACATGGAATTCTGATAATAGTTTACATTTTTTACAAGTTCACGATGTTTCAGGAACGACATGACTAACTTTGTAAGATATTCAGAACAAACTGATAAAATCTTACAGATATTATGTTTGGTTTGGTTGGCACTCCGTCGCTTACGATGTCAAGAGTTCCAGTTGATTCGATCAACGGAACAGCCTGCTCGTGAAATTAA
>NW_026393365.1:0-429 GCF_001194135.2 Octopus bimaculoides | reverse complement strand
TGTATGTGTATGTGTGTGTGTGTGTGTGTGTGTGTGTGTGTGTGTGTTGGCATCATTATATGTGTGTCGTTACGTTTGTGTAAGTGTATGCTTATAGATGTTCAAAGAGATATAAATGTAACCATATCGTTCTGCTTCTTTGAATCTTTGAATTCTATATGTGTATGTATATATATATATATACATATATATATATATATATATATATATATAGAGAGAGAGAGAGAGAGAGAGAGAGAGAGAGAGAGAGATAGATAGATAGATAGATAGATAGATAGATAGATAGATAGATAGATAGATAGATAGACAGTTGGATAGATAGATATGTATATACATATATGTGTATGTGCATATGTATATCTATATATACTTACGTATATGTATGTATGTATATATATATATCTATCTATCTATCTATCTATATATATA